>NC_057795.1:601023578-601052895 GCF_018294505.1 Triticum aestivum | reverse complement strand
GAGTGGAACCATGTCATACGGACGCATTTGTCTGAAATGTGAGGGGGAGTTACAGTTCTACCCTTGCCTATAGGCTTCTCGGCTTGGGTCTGTGTACTGAGGGTCGGGGATAGTAGAGTAACTTTGCTTCTCCCCAAATAGTGGGCGGGAGCGATTTCAGGCGAGGAGGGCGTGTTTTGAACTATAGTGGGCGCGAGCGAATTCGGGCGAGGAGAGCGTGTTTTGAAATAGTGGGCGCGAGCTATTTCGGGCGAGGAGAGCGTGTTTTGCCGACCATGGTTTATGAATTATTTGGCACATGTCATTTTGGCCGAGGAGAAGGCGCGCTTGGATGAAGTTACGAACCTACCCTCGATGTACAACGGGCCAATTGATGTGTGTCCCACGTAGGATGGTATTTTCACGTCTCCCATTTATTTGCTCGAGCGAGTTCCACCGAGCAGAGAGGATGTTTAACGGTTCGTTCAAATTTTGGGAGAACGAGCATCCACGTCTACCTTACCAAGTCGATTCGAATCAAATTTTGAAATATTACCTTGCCACTTCTTTTTTAGATGGAGAGATGATGCTCGGGAGTAATGTGTTTTTACATGCTCGTTGCTAGCGATTTACTATATGACAAATAGTTGACCCACTCAAAAACGCGAATCAAACCCAAAATGAAATATCTCGATTCAATGAACTAGCTCGTTCAATAGGTCAAAATAGTGAACTAAATCCAGAATTGAACACCTCAATCGAGTAGCATGTTGTACAGTATTATAGTACTCCATGAACATGTTGAAAGTCAAATTAATGAACTTGTTTGATATATGCATATATCGATTCATGTGTGGATTGCAGACAACATGGTCTCCAATTTAAATATTTGAATGCAAGTTTATATCAGTCTTTGATGCATAAAACGCGACCTCCCCCTCTCCCGGACTCCTGTTCTCTCTCTCTCTCTCACTCTCTCGCCGACAATCTTCAATTTTGTCGCACGCTTCCGACACAAAAACCTTGTTGGTCCCTCTCCCTTTCTCTGTGTGTGTGTGGGGGGGGGGGGGTCTTTCTAGTCCGCATTCATATATACACCATCTATAGGTCTCTCTCGCACACTATGTATGATACTCTAGCTAGTCCAAGATAGATATCTTGGGTGCACTCATCGTACGCACACAATTTCCTTGGCTCTTTGCCCGTAACTCTCTCACGCACCACTATGTCGTCTCGGAGCTCTTCCCCCCTCTCTCAAACTCTCCATCACCTGGGTCACACATACACATGCATATCTCACTCGCACTCGATAGGCCCATCTAAAACTCTACCTCTCTCCATCGTTCTCTCTCCATCTCACACGCACACACACACAATCTCATGCCCAACTAGCCAAGTATGATGGTCTCTCACTCAATTGTAGGCACACGCAGTCCCCCGTATATGTATATGACTAGCTAATCTTAGTCTCCATCACAAACATGTGCATGGTCTATCTCGATTTCTCTCGGGGCATCTTTCTATCACGCACGCACTCCCTCGATCTCCCACCCATATAGTCCCCTCATGATCTCGAGGGGATCTCTCTATCACAAACACACCCTCTCTCCCTCCCCATGCGTCCATGCCATCCATGTGTCCCTCTCGACCTTTTTTCCTTGTTGGCCAAACCTCTATTGGACATACAGGGGGGTGTCTCTCTCCGTTGCAAACAATCACACACTAGCTATCTTCGTGTATCTCCTCGCCTCGCTTTTCCATCTCGGAGATGCATGCGTGATATGTTTGCATAAGAAACGAAAAAACACACTCTCTCTCTAATTTATCGTTTGTTATCACTTTCTCTTTCACACACATACTCTTTTTGCACACTTACTCATTCTCCTTCGCACGCACTTGATCTGTCTCGACTGAGGCACTCACCTCCGTCCATAGCACATAGATTTATTGAAAAGTCAAACATCACAAAGTTTGACCATGTACATGGAGAAAAAGAATTACATCTAGTACGGCAAACATATACCATTAGATTCACCATGAAATGTAGTTTTGTATGATGTATCTTTGGTATTGTAGATATAAATAACATTTGGGTAAACCTGATCAAAGTTTCCAAAGTTTGACTTCTAAAAAATTTACATGCACTGCATTATCGAGCGGATGGAATATCTCTTTCCCCCTCTCAGCTATCTGACGCACCACTCAGCCTTATCGGGGCTCCTCAATCTCTTTCAAACTTTATTGGTCATTTTGGTTTGTGACCTGACCCTCATGCCTTGATGGTCGATACTGCCTAGTGTGGACGTGAGATGTAAAATATTTCTGCATGGCCAGGCTTGTGTGGTGCTGAAGCGTTTGGTTCATGCCTGGGCCAGGAAAAGCATCAATGTCCCATCAATCAATCCATGCATCAATTATTTAATGCTAATATCCATCCATGTTGTTGTTAGCCTCGTGGTCGCACGACCAGGCACGGCCAGGCGTTCGAAATCGGTCACTTGGGCCAGGCTACTTGCAGTGTCTGGAGTTCAGCCAGGCTAATTAAAGTGCAAGGGAACCAAGCCCAGGCGGGCTTTCTTTTTCACAGGGTAGCAACCAAACAAGCGTGCATGAAATCCAGCCACAACCCCGGGCCACGCAAAAGATGCTCACGACGCAAGCCAAACGGACCTTATATCTCCCTGGTTCACACATACACATGTCTCGCTCGCGCTATACATATAGACCCATCCAACACTCTCCGCCCTTGTTCTCTCTCCATGTGACACGCACCCCCCTAAGTACCATAATCCCTCACTCCATCATATGCTCTGTTTGGATCCATGGGTTAGAGTTAGTTTCGGTTAGTTTGGAGTCAACTAACCCAAAAATATCCAAACTGGAGGGTTAGTTTAGGTTAGATGCATCTAACCCATCCAAAAAAACTAACCCATCCAAGAGGTGCTTATTTGGGTTAGTTCTTCTCGGGACCACTAATAAACACTTTTTTCTCACGCTCTCCCCGCAGCAGATCCCTCCCCACTTCCTCGAAGCTTCTCGTCCTCTCCCTCCCTCCCTCTCGCACCGCCCGTGAAGGTGCCTTGCCGTATCCGTGCTCCATCTAACCCTGCCATCCAAACACCTCTTTACTTAGAGTTAGTTCAGGGTTAGAATCTAACTCTAACCTCTAACTGAGTTAGAGTATCCAAACAGGGGCCATAGGCGCAAGCACTCCCCCCCCCCTCCTAAGTATGATTATCTCTTACTAGCCATCAGGAACACATGCATTGTCTCCTTCCATCCATACGTCTATCTCTATATCCCTCGGGGCATCTTCTATCGCGCACACACCTTGTCACTCGATCTCCCACCCATGTAGTCCCATCACGATCTCCAGGGGATCTCTCTATGAGAAACATACACTCTCTCCTCCCCATGTCTGCATTTTCTCCGTACGTCTCTCTCGACCCCTCTCCATTGTTTGTCAGACCCCTCTTGGCGACGTGCTAGGGATCTTCCTCTCTCGGTTCCAAACAACCACACACTATCTCCTCACCTTGCCTCCGTTGTCGAAGATGCATGTGTGATATGTTTGCATAAGACACGCACGCTTTTTCTCCACTTTTATCGTGTGTTGTACATGTCTCTTTCACACACGCACACACACTTTTTTCACTCTCTCTCTCTCTCTCTCTCGTCAGGGACTCTGTCATGTCCATAAGCATATGGATGTTTTGAAAAGTCAAACCTCAGAAAAGTTTGACTAGGTATATGTGGAGAAAAACATTTACATCTGGAACGATCATTAGATTCATCACAACATGTACTTACTTCATACTATCATTTATCTTTGGTATTGCCGATATAAGTAATTTCTTTATAAACTTGGTCAAAGTTTCAAAAATTTGACTTCAAAAAAAATATTGTAACTACATTATCGAACGGAGGGAGTAGCTCTTTCTCTCTCTCTCTCTCTGCTATCTCTCATGGGCCTCCCCTCTCAATCGAACTCTCTATACCAACGGATTATACGCTCACTGTGTCAGCGTATAGCTCTGTATATTGTTTAGTTGACCGGTCAACCAATCCACATGTTGCGTTGTTAGCTCGTGTTCTGTATCTTGGTGTGCTGGCCCATGTGGCAGTGGGTGAAAATAAGTAAACTAGAGGCCCATCTGACACGCGGTGAAGGAAACAAAGTTGAAACCACTCGGGGTAGCACCCCGCACGCTAGTAAATTGAGGGCGCATTGAGGACAAACTTCTTGCGCGCGAAGGACGCAATCGCGCACAATTCACCACTGCGCGGAGGCATGCACGGAAGGACGCACTCGCGCACACCCAGCACACAACACACACCAGCACATGTGTACACCGGCGTCGCTGCCGGTTGAGATGGATGGCAAGGCAGCCAACAAGCAGAGGCCGCTCGAGCCAAAACCGCATCCGGTGAGCCTGGACTTCATCAGCAGCCTCCCCAATGACATGTTTCTCGTCATCATCGGCCTCCTCCCCACCAAATCTGCCGTGCGGACCGCCCTGCTCTCCCGGTGGTGGCACCTCCTCTGGCGCTGCATCCCCCTCAACCTCACCGTCGATAGCTGCCTCTGCGATGGGGATTGCAAATGCATGGCCGCAGTCTCCAAGATCCTTTCATCGCACCCTGGGCCAGCCAGACGCCTTGACATCCTCATGTTCAGTACCAACTGCAAGGTCCAACCTATGTTCGACGAGTGGTTCTTATCCCCCGCCCTAGATCAGCTCGAGGAGCTCAGCTTTGAAGCTGGACGATGTCGCTCTCTGCTGCCATCCGCGCTCCACCTCACGCCAACGCTGCGCCGCGCCAGCTTCAGCTCCTTCTATCTTCCCCAGATTAATGCCGCGCCCGCCCTTCTTCTCCCTCAACTCAAGCAGCTCGACCTCTTCGACATTGTCATCTCGAAGAAGGCTATGGAGCACCTGCTCCGCAGCTATACTGCGCTCGAGTACCTTCGTCTTGAGCAGATCCACGGGTTCATTAGCCTCCACATAGCCTCGACGAATCTCCGATGGATTTATGTGTCTTGCTGGCCCCGTAACAAGACATCAATTGGGAAGAGATCACTCCAGTTGTTCCACGTTATGGTCATTGAGAATGCGCCTTTCCTTGAGAGATTGCTTGTATCGGATCTAGAAGGTCCAACAAAAATCAGGGTCATTGACGCGCCGAAATACAACATTGGTGTACTCGTCTGCCAAATTCTCTGAACTCTTTATTGGATCCGTAATCGTTCAGGTACAACACTCATCTTCTTCTCTGTCTTCTTGAAATTCACATTTTTAAATTTCTTCTTGATGTATTTATGACCGTCTTCCAGAAAATGATTCCCACAAGCTTGACCCAATCCATGCGCACAGTAAAGATCTTAGCACTAAAATCTATCGGCCCCAATCTGGATCAAGTTGTTGGATTCCTTACATGCTTTCCATGCACGGAGAAGCTACTCATCGAGGTGAAACTTCTTTCCTATTAGTAAACGGTAATCACAACGTAGCTCAATTTTTTTCATAATTTTCCCAAATTACGATGACAAGTGTAGTGTTCAAAACTACATCTACGCACTGCACCGAAAGAAATGTTTTTAGTATTTTTTTCTCACGTGATCACCTGCATCATTTTTATGTTGTACTACTATAGTGGCCTAGGCTAGTCATAGTGGAAAGTAACTTAGACTACTCCAGTAACTCTATGGTTACCCTAAGGGCAAGTACTACCTCCGTCCTGGTTTACTCTTCCAATTTTGTAGTATCAAAATTTGACCATAGATTTAACTGACAAAATGTTAATGCATGTCACTAAGAACTATATCGTTGGATTTGTATTTGAACATAATTTCAAATGGTGTAATTTTTAGTGACATGCATTGACATTTTCTTAGGTAAATCTATGGTCAAAATTTTATACTAAATACGAGGTAGTATTCCCTCCGTCCCAAAATTCATGTCTTACATTTGTTTAGATACGGATGTATCTAACACTAAAATGTAACTAGATACATCTGTATTTAGACAAATTTAAGAAAAGAATTTTGGGACGGAGGGAGTACAAAAGCGGTCTATGTAGGCCAAAACATGTGCCAAATTCACTTGTGATGCATTTGGCATCGATGCCCCTCCATTGCTCACCTGGTGCCCCAATCTGGAGCACCTACTTTGCTCCAGTGTCAAATTAACTCACGCAATGAAAAAACACTGCGTGGGAGAGAGAGAGAGGACTGAGGCAATAAAAAAACACTTGTTTGGGAGAGTGAGAGGCTGGTGTAGTTGGTTTGATTGATTTGTTTATACATGTGGGTCTGTGTGCACAGCGGTGCCAACTCTCTCACATCGCGAGAGCGGTGCCAAAATCTTTTGATTTGACATCGATGCGTATTATGTGGCATACCTTTGCGAAATATGGCATCGGCCACATAGTGGAAGGCAACAAATGCCCAAGCTCTTCACGTGCTCCTAGTTAAATGAGAGGAAACAGAAACAAAGAGAGAGAGAGAGAGAGGGAGAGAGAGAGAGTGAAAAAATATCACTAGCTAGCCAACCCTATCGTATGAGCGAATGATATTGGTACCTCTTGATGACACGGCAATCTTATGCAGCCAGCTGCTCTAATATGTTCTCTTCTTTTGCAGATAAAAAAAGACCCAAAAGTGAAAGATGTGCTGCACTATAACAATCTCATCGAATGCCTTGATCTCCATCTTACAGAAATTGATTTGATTGACTACCGAGGCAGCACATCTGAGATTAAATTGGCCAGGTTCTTTGTTCTGGAGGCAAGTGTGCTCAAGGTAATGAGGTTTGGCGTTCTCTGGCGCAACAATGAATGGCGTGCTGATCACCGCAAGCGTCTAAGCCTAAATGACAAAGTCTCCGCAGAAGCTGAATTTTTTTTGAAACATCAAGTGGCCAGAGACTCGAAAACTTATTTGCCCATTAGTGACTTGTCAGTGCGGTGGATTTTAGTTTGTACAATAACGCTGCATCCACCTAAAGTAACGAAAGTTCTTACGTGAACTTCCTAGTAATTCCCTCTTCCTAGGTGCAGCATTACTCCTAACATTTGTAATATCAGTTTGAAACTTGTAATATTGCCGTATCCTATTCCTGTGTTTTCAAAATCCTGCGAATCAAACAGGTCCTGAGTTGGTGATGATGTTGTGCCTCCCATATTTCACCAGTAGCCGTCGGATCTAGATCTGACGCATACAAACCAAGCTTCTCCATTTTTGCAAAAAGATGCCTGCACTTGTTCCCTATTTACAAACAACTCCTTGTCTCTCACAATCAGCCTTATCTCCTCCCCACCACATCTAGAAGGCCGTGGAAAAATCTGGCGTGATGGCTGCTGCCGGAGCAGTCCACCCCCAATCTTGGTGTTCCATGCAATGCACGGGCATCTACGCACGGGAAATTATGTCGAACAGGGCTAGTTGTAAGCAGGCTAGCTCTACAGCCATGATGATAGTGACTACAGACAGTGAGGCTGACTATGGTATGCCGAACACGGCGCCTATACTCAGGTGCCATCTCTGGCGCAGGGTCTTGTCACTTCACTATGAGGAGCAGCACGTAATAATTTGACCAACGGGTAGTACAGTGCTAGTACTCCTAGGAGTACTACATTGGTAGTACTACTACTAGTACTAGTAGCACCACCGTCTGGATTTAGGAGTACTACCACATCCATCTGGATTTTAGTATTTGACTAGCAATACCTAGTAATGCATGTCACAAAAAATGTACCACTCCCTCTGTAAATATATACATGGTGTTTTATTCCTATCGGCGAGAGAACTTAATGTTTTCTTGCTAACTAGAGTCTTAATAGGATTACATGCAATGAACTAAACACTGCATGTCATGTTTGGTAGTCTCAAGTCATTGAAAGCATGCACGGCCCACATCTCTCATTGGGTGATATGTCACGAAATAAGAAACAAGGAGGGAGTTAATGCACCGTGCCTAAGTGTTTTGGGATTATTTCGTTTTCGCAATGTGACTTACACAAGATTTTTGTTTACATGCATTAACATTTTATTAGTTAAATCAAAGGTCAAAACTTGGCGCAAAATGCAAAGGGGACCAATAAACCAGTAAACATCAAACTTCTCTCGTTTGGCCCCAACTAGAGGTCCGGTGAGATGACTATACTGCACCGGCACAGAGGGGGGCGCAGCTTCATTGACTTACGGCAACTGCCTTTGGGTGAATGAGACGTGGGCCCAGGGGGTGGCTGGCCCACCTATCATACAGCCAAAGGCAGGTGCAGTAGAGGGCCGAGGAGTAGTACGAAATCCTACGCACCTACGCACGCTAACCAAGGGCAAGAGTGATCACTCGAATCGCAAGATCAGTTGACTAGTAGAAGCTAAGCCAGACCCATGGAGGCGATGAGCGCGAGCATCAGCCGGCTGCGCCAGATGGTACATGACGCCGGCCTGCGGCCCGGCAATGAGGAACGTCTCCAGGTAGTATTGCTTGAGGTCGGCAGGGCGAGGGGCTGTTGGGGAACGTTGCAGAAAATAAAAAAAATTCCTATGGTTTCACCAAGATCCATCTATGAGTTCATCTATGCAACGAGTGATAGGAGTGCATCTACATACCTTTGTAGATCGCGAGCGGAAGCGTTCAAGAGAACGGGGATGATGGAGTCGTACTCGCCGTGATCCAAATCACCGATGACCAAGTGCCGAACGGACAGCACCTCTGCGTTCAACACACGTATGGAGCGGATAACGTCTCCTCCTTCTTGATCCACCAAGGGGGAAGGAGAGGTTGATGAAGATCCAGCAGCATGATGGCGTCGTGGTGGATGCAACAGGACTCCGGCAGGGCTTCGCCAAGCTACTGCGGGAGGAGGAAGAGGTGTAGCAGGGGGAGGGAGGCGCCAAGACTCAGGGTGTGGCTGCCCTCCCTCCCCCCTCCTTAATATAGGCCCCCAGGGGGGGCACCGGCCCTGGAGATTGAATCTCCCAAGGGGGGCGGCGGCCAGGGGGCTTGGAGTGCCCCCCAAGGCAAGTGGTGCGCCCCCCTAGGGTTTCCAACCCTAGGCGCAGGGGGGGCAGGGGGGCGCACCAGCCCACTAGGGGCTGGTTCCCCTCCCACTTCAGCCCACGGGGCCCTCCGGGATAGGTGGCCCCACCCGGTGGACCCCCGGGACCCTTCCAGTGGTCCCGGTACAATACCGGATGACCCCGAAACTTTCCCGATGGCCGAAACAGCACTTCCTATATATAATTCTTTACCTCCGGACCATTACGGAACTCCTCGTGACGTCCGGGATCTCATCCGTGACTCCGAACAACATTCGGTTTGCTGCATACTCATATTCATACAACCCTAGCGTCACCGAACCTTAAGTGTGTAGACCCTACGGGTTTGGGAGACATGCAGACATGACCGAGACGGCTCTACGGTCAATAACCAACAGCGGGATCTGGATACCCATGTTGGCTCCCACATGCTCCTCGATGATCTCATCGGATGAACCACGATGTCGAGGATTCAATCAACCCCGTACACAATTCCCTTTGTCAGATGGTATGTTACTTGCCCGAGATTCGGTCGTCGGTATCCCAATACCTCGTTCAATCTCGTTGCCGGCAAGTCACTTTACTCGTACCGAAATGCATGATACCATGACCAGACACTTGGTCACTTTGAGCTCATTATGATGATGCACTACCGAGTGGGCCCAGAGATACCTCTCCGCAATACGGAGTGACAAATCCCAGTCTCGATCCGTGTCAACCCAACAGACACTTTCGGAGATACCTGTAGTGCACCTTTATAGTCACCCAGTTACGTTGTGACATTTGGTACACCCAAAGCACTCCTACGGTATCCGGGAGTTACACGATCTCATGGTCTAAGGAAAAGATACTTGACATTGGAAAAGCTCTAGCAAAACGAACTACACGATCTTGTGCTATGCTTAGGATTGGGCCTTGTCCATCACATCATTCTCCTAATGATGTGATCTCGTTATCAACGACATGTAATGTCCATAGTTAGGAAACCATGACTATCTGTTGATCAACGAGCTAGTCAACCAGACGCTTACTAGGGACATATTATGGTCTATGTATTCACACGTGTATTACGATTTCCGGATAATACAATTATAACATGAATAAAGACAATTATCATGAACAAGGAAATATAATAATAATCCTTTTATTATTGCCTCTAGGGCATATTTCCAACAGTCTCCCACTTGCACTAGAGTCAATAATCTAGTTACATTGTGATGAATCGAACACCCATAGAGTTCTGGTGTTGATCATGTTTTGCTCGCGAAAGAGGTTTAGTCAACGGGTCTGCGACATTCAGATCCGTATGTACTTTGCAAATATCTATGTCTCCATCTTGAACATTTTCACGGATGGAGTTGAAGCGACGCTTGATGTGCCTGGTCTTCTTGTGAAATCTCCATCTTGAACATTTTCACGGATGGAGTTGAAGCGACGCTTGATGTGCCTGGTCTTCTTGTGAAACCTGGGCTCCTTGGCAAGAGCAATAGCTCCAGTGTTGTCACATAAGAGTTTGATCGGCCCCGACGCATTGGATATGACTCCTAGGTCAGTGATGAACTCCTTCACCAAAATTGCTTCATGCGCTGCCTCCGAGGCTGCCATGTACTCCGCTTCACGTGTAGATCCCGCCACGACGCTCTGCTTGCAGCTGCACTAGCTTACTGCTCCACCATTCAACATATACACATATCCGGTTTGTGACTTAGAGTCATCCAGATCTGTGTCGAAGCTAGCATCGACGTAACCCTTTACGACGAGCTCTTCATCACCTCCATAAACGAGAAACATGTCCTTTGTCCTTTTCAGGTACTTCAGGATATTCTTGACCGCTGTCCAGTGTTCCTTGCCGGGATTACTTTGGTACCTTCCTACCAAACTTACGGCAAGGTTTACATCAGGTCTGGTACACAGCATGGCATACATAATAGATCCTATGGCTGAAGCATAGGGGATGACACTCATCTCTTCTTTATCTTTTGCCGTGGTCGGGCATTGAGCCGAGCTCAATCTCACACCTTGCAATACAAGCAAGAACCCTTTCTTGGATTGATCCATTTTGAACTTCTTCAAAATCTTATCAAGGTATGTGCTTTGTGAAAGACCTATGAGGCGTCTCGATCTATCCCTATAGATCTTGATGCCTAATATGTAAGCATCTTCTCCAAGGTCCTTCATTGAAAAACACTTATTCAAGTAGGCCTTAATACTGTCCAAAAGTTCTATATCATTTCCCATCAAGAGTATGTCATCTACATATAATATGAGAAATGCTACAGAGCTCCCACTCACTTTCTTGTAAACTCAGGCTTCTCCATAAGTCTGCATAAACCCAAACGCTTTGATCATCTCACCAAAGCAAATGTTCCAACTCCGAGATGCTTGCACCAGCCCATAAATGGATCGCTGGAGCTTGCATACTTTGTTAGCGTTCTTAGGATCGACAAAACCCTCCGGCTGCATCATATACAGTTCTTCCTTAAGATGCCCGTTAAGGAAGGCCGTTTTGACGTCCATCTGCCATATCTCATAATCATAGTATGCGGCAATTGCTAACATGATTCGGACGGACTTCAGCTTTGCTACGGGAGAGAAAGTCTCATCGTAGTCAACCCCTTGACCTTGCCGATAACCCTTAGCGACAAGTCGAGCTTTATAGATATTAATATTACCATCCGCGTCCGTCTTCTTCTTAAAGATCCATTTGTTTTCTATCGCTTGCCGATCATCGGGCAAGTCTGTCAAAGTCCATACTTTCTTTTCACATGGATTCTATCTCGGATTGCATGGCTTCAAGCCATTTGTTGGAATCTGGGCCCGCCATCGCTTCTTCATAGTTCGAAGGTTCACCGTTGTCTAACAACATGATTTCCAGGATAGGGTTGCCATACCACTCTGGTGTGGAACGTAATGGTTTATTCTTAATGAATCTCGAATGTAATGTTACACATATTCATAGTGTGAATACCAAAAGATGTAAAGTTGATAACGATAGTCCCACATACTTGTGGCACTGCCGCCTTGGTCACATTGGTGTCAAGCGCATGAAGAAGCTCCATGCTGATGGACTTTTAGAGTCTCTCAATTATGAATCATTTGACACATGCGAACCATGCCTCATGGGCAAAATGACCAAGACTCCGTTCTCCGGAACAATGGAGCGAGCAACCAACTTATTGGAAATCATACATACCAATGTGTGCGGTCCAATGAGCGTTGAGGCTCGCGGAGGATATCGTTATGTTCTCACTCTCACTGATGACTTGAGTAGATATGGGTATGTCTACTTGATGAAACACAAGTCTGAGACCTTTGAAAAGTTCAAGGAATTTCAGAATGAGGTAGAGAATCAACGTGACCGAAAGATAAAGTTCCTACGATCAGATCGTGGAGGAGAATACTTAAGTCATGAATTTGGTACACACTTAAGTAAATGTGGAATCGTTTCACAACTCACGCCGCCTGGAACACCTCAGCGTAACGGTGTGTCCGAACGTCGTAATCGCACTCTATTGGATATGGTGCGCTCTATGATGTCTCTTACCGATTTATCGCTATCATTTTGGGGATACGCTCTAGAGACAGCTACATTCACTTTAAATAGGGCACCGTCTAAATCTGTTGAGACGACACCGTATGAATTATGGTTTGGGAAGAAACCTAAGCTGTCGTTTCTAAAAGTTTGGGGATGCGATGCTTATGTCAAGAAACTTCAACCTGAAAAGCTCGAACCCAAGTCGGAAAAATGCGTCTTCATAGGATACCCTAAGGAAACCATTGGGTATACCTTGTACTTAAGATCCGAGGGCAAGATCTTTGTTGCCAAGAATGGATCCTTTCTAGAAAAAGAGTTTCTCTCAAAAGAAGTAAGTGGGAGGAAAGTAGAAGTCGATGAAGTACCACCTCTTGAACCGGAAAGTAGTGCAGCTCAGGAAAATGTTCATGTGGTTCCTACACCAACCGGAGAGGAAATTAATGATGATGATCAAGGTACTTCGGATCAAGTTGCTACTGAACTTCGTAGGTCCACAAGGACACGTTCCACACCAGAGTGGTATGGCAACCCTATCCTGGAAATCATGTTGTTAGACAACGGTGAACCTTCGAACTATGAAGAAGCGATGGCGGGCCCAGATTCCAACAAATGGCTTGAAGCCATGCAATCCGAGATAGAATCCATGTGAAAAGAAAGTATGGACTTTGACAGACTTGCCCGATGATCGGCAAGCGATAGAAAACAAATGGATCTTTAAGAAGAAGACGGACGCGGATGGTAATATTAATATCTATAAAGCTCGACTTGTCGCTAAGGGTTATCGGCAAGGTCAAGGGGTTGACTACGATGAGACTTTCTCTCCCGTAGCGAAGCTGAAGTCCATCCGAATCATGTTAGCAATTGCCGCATACTATGATTATGAGATATGGCAGATGGATGTCAAAACGGCCTTCCTTAACGGGCATCTTAAGGAAGAACTGTATATGATGCAGCCGGAGGGTTTTGTCGATCCTAAGAACGCTAACAAAGTATGCAAGCTCCAGTGATCCATTTATGGGCTGGTGCAAGCATCTCGGAGTTGGAACATGGGCTGGTGCAAGCATCTCGAAATGCATGATACCATGACCAGACACTTGGTCACTTTGAGCTCATTATGATGATGCACTACCGAGTGGGCCCAGAGATACCTCTCCGCAATACGAAGTGACAAATCCCAGTCTCGATCCGTGTCAACCCAACAGACACTTTCGGAGATACCTGTAGTGCACCTTTATAGTCACCCAGTTACATTGTGACGTTTGGTACAACCAAAGCACTCCTACGGTATCCGGGAGTTACACGATCTCATGGTCTAAGGAAAAGATACTTGACATTGGAAAAGCTCTAGCAAAACGAACTACACGATCTTGTGCTATGCTCAGAATTGGGTCTTGTCCATCACATCATTCTCCTAATGATGTGATCCCATTATCAACGACATCTAATGTCCATAGTCAGGAAACCATGACTATCTGTTGATCAACGAGCTAGTCAACTAGAGGCTTACTAGGGACATATTATGGCCTATGTATTCACACGTGTATTACGATTTCTGGATAATACAATTATAGCATGAATAAAGACAATTATCATGAACAAGGAAATATAATAATAATACTTTTATTATTGCCTCTAGGGCATATTTCCAACAGGGGCTGCTTGGACGACAGCTTCGTCTCCTTGTTCGACGAGGTCCTCGTCGGTTTCCTCGACAAGTTCACCATCGTCAAGAAGCTCGCGGACGACTTTGACATAAGCCTTCAGCCGACGCACCCAGGCTCTGCGATGACCGCCACCCTCAACGGCCACTATGGTGACAACCTCTTCGATGCACTGGTGGCCCTGCAACTGCCCGCCGTCGCGCCGGAGAATGTCCACCTTGAGGTCGCGCTCGCCGTGCAGCGCCTGGCGCAGCAAGACACCATGGACATAATCACCCACGTCTACGCGCATGCCAGAGGAGGACGATAGGACGATGACCTTCATGGACCGCAGGGCAACCTTGGACGCACTATTCAGAAGCACGTTGAGCTCGCCCCCAACGCCGCTGCTCCTCACACGTCGGTTGGTGACCCGGCGCACTAGGGCATGAGGATGTCGTTGATGGATCCGTATGTATTTTTATCTTTCCGTCAAATCCATGTGGTAGTATATGATACTACAGTAATTATCTTACCTTTCGCATCAACTTCATAATTTTCGTACGTACTCCATGCATGAATGGCGCCAGAACCAAACTTCTCATTACTCTAGGCAAAATCGTTATTTTCTATCTATCGATCGCGCCATGGAGCAGAACCAAAATTTACAAGTTACGAGTTCAAAAGGAAAGTCTGCCGTGTTCGCATCGCACCCCCACACGGTTGGTCTGACATGCCGCTCAAGCGGGAATGCATGCGTTGTTGCATTTTCACTTACAAGTGGGACCGTAGTTGAGCAAACTGACTATCGGCAAACCCCCACCCCGCCCACCGCGCGATGGCTGAGTAAACAGGAGGGAGAAGAGATGGCTGTAGCACGGACTCCAAGAAAATTGGTGTCGGATGGGACTCGCGTGGGTGGCGTGTGCCGTAGTGCTAGACGTGAATGCTAGTTATGGCCCATGCCACCCCACTATATCGAGCCTTTATCGAGGTACAGTGCATGCATCTCGTACATTACAAAACTACCCAATTAAACTCATGCACTAATTTGGATTAATTACAGTGCATGCATGCTTGGCCACTAGATGAGTAGGAACATTACATGCATTGGTGTGTTCCTTTTTAATTCTTGCATGCAAAGATTTAATGCGCATTCGAAACTAAAAATGAGATGGAGATGAGCCCTCTAAATTGGAAAAACAAAAAAGTTGAGATAAGCCTTATAAACCGGAAAGGAGGGAGTATTCCTTATAGCCTGCTGACTCAACTCTATTGTACTTGCTCTAAGCACATCTAAGCACTTGCTATCACCCCCTTGACCGTGGACCTTGACGGTGTATGTCACCTTGTGTCTCATAATTTTCCACGTCATCATCTGAGTCCTAGAAGATCTCACCCACATCATCATTAGCATGCAGCCGCCTTGATAGACAACGTGCGCAGAAGGAGTAGAGGCGACTGGGGACGCACCACCACCATGTCGTGGGTACTCCGTATGTGCTCGTGTGCGTGCAGCGTGCGTGTTTTTCCATCGGTGCTAGCTCTAAGGCCGAGGTTGCGGTCGTCTTCGTCTCCGACTAGTAGTTGAACAACGACGGCAAAGAGGTGCTGCAAGAGTTGCGTGCAAGCTTCGCCGTAGCATGACGAACCGGACGTCGCCGCGGATGGTGCACGCCTCCATGCAGCCGAGTGTGTGCACATGCATGTGTTATTCACGTGCATTCTGCGGCCAAGCGTGTGTGCATGCATGTCTTGTGTATGTGCGTTGTGTGCTCCATGCTGTGCGCGTATGTGCATGAGTTGCATCGGATGGAGTTAGTGCATTCGCTTGTGTACATATTTTAGAGTGTAGATTCACTCATTTTGTTTCGTATGTAGTCCCTTATTGAAATATCTAAAAAGACTTATATTTGGGAACGGAGGGAGTATAAAACATCTTCAACTTAGCATCTTGATGTACCATTTCTAGTGGTTAGCGAAAAGTTCATGTTCTTTTAGTTGTTTATAGGTGGGCAGGCGGCAAAAAACAGGAGAAAACGCGCAAGGTTCCTTGCAGACGCTCCACCGCGAGGTTCCTTGCTCCTCCTCGATCGTCGGGAATCTATGCTCTTCAAGTCTTTTCTTTTACGTGAGCTTTGTTCATCCTTTTCCCAACACGCGAGACATCTAGCATCAAGGTGCACGTGTCATGTAAGAAAATGGAGATAATCAGATAAGCAGTGCGTAAGTGAGTCATGCGGGGGGGGGGCGGGGGGAAACCCTTTTCCGTAAGTGAGTCGTGCACTTCGATGGCACCTACGCAATATTTTTTCTCCTCGATGGCACATGAATAGTGCACGTACTCAACGACGGAGCACGGGATGGTAGCAATGACATGGTCAACCCTTTTTTGGAGATAGTACGTACTACTAGTAAATAACTTTGATGTGTCCCGTCAACTCGCAAAACGACGAGAAGCTTGATTACGCCTTCTCCCTCACCAACGCGTGCACGGTGGCTCGCAGCGTGAGGAGAAACTTTTGCTTACAAGCGGTGGATGTGCAGCAGTTCATTTGGTGTCAGATTGCCAGAAGCACTACTGTAGAACCATCGACTTCCGGAAGAGGCGAAGAGCCAAGCGCAAGGTTACCTACTAACCTTAGGCTAGGCGTAGTGGGAGTAACATAAGTAGAGGCACCTCCTTTTTTATTCTAGAAACAACCACATGCGAATATCAAGGTGTTGGTTACATAGAACAAATTTCCTGCAGTCCGTGCTCAGCACTCCTCTATCTCTCTACTCAGCCAGCCAGCGGACGCGCGGAGCCCATCGTCTGTTTGCTCACATGCGGCCCCACATGTCAGTGAAAACACAAGAGGACCCACTGAACCAGCACATCTTTCACCTTGACGTGCTGGTGATGAAAAACAAATCCAAGAAAGATCTTCGGTGGCCGCTTTTGGAGTTACTCAAGAGTAGTAAGATTCTATTTACAGTTTAACCCAAGATGCACATCTCATGGCTTCAACTTATCAACTACCACTCTATTTTCTTTCATGACACAACCTGGATGCTGGATGTCCCACGTGTCAACAAAAGGAGGTAGACACCGACCAAATCTTCGGTTGTGCTCTCGGATTAGACTAGTTGTGCTAACTTAAAAAATTTATTGTGTACTCCCTCCGTTCCAAAATAATTGACTTCCATTTGTCCAAAAATGGATGTGCCTATATACTAAAACATGTCTAGATACATATATATTTTGACAAATAGAAGCCATGTATTGTGCAATGGAGGGAGTAGAATGGATGCAAGTTTTTGTATTGGGAAGAAGAGTACATCCATATATTTATAGAGCGCAATTTAGTAGATGTTCTATCACTTTTAGCTAGCACGGAGGCTATAGATGAGATTAGTGCACTTGTTGATACTCCTACTTGGTATGCATGTAGCTGCTTAGACGCAGAGAAAAATGGGTCGGAGGGAGTACCAGAATAGAGGCTAGACATGAGACTAGATGCGAGGAAGCAACGTCTACTTCTTTACACTCTAAGAAGAAAGAAGCACGCAAGATCGAGCCTCCGCAAATCAACAATGAATGCATCAAGAAGGCACTAATCCAACTTACAGGAGTAGTAAAATGTATTCTTGTGGTTCTTCTTTTCTTTGGTCTTGCTTTTCTAGTCAAAATTATCGTTGGAGTTCATGCAAAACGGACGTCCGTTTGGGGTCGTGCGTTGCAGTTGGCCTTACAAGTGGGACCGCAGTTAAGGAAACCGACTATCGGCAAACCCCCACCTTGCCCGCCGCGCGATGGCTAAGTTAGAGAAACGATGAGGTTGAAGAGATTGCTCTAGCACGGACTCCAAGAAATATGATGTCAGATGGAAGTCGTGCTGGTGGCATGTGCCGTACTCCTGGACATGAATGCTTGTTCTGGACCATGCCACCCTACTACTCCTACTAGTTAGTACTATATAGTACTACTAGTATCGAGGATTCGAGGTGCTGGTTACGTAGTATAGTATGGCTACAGTAAAAACACCCGCACGACGCGCAAAGCATGTGAAGCTAGTACAAATAGTGTACTACTATTGTTGATTGGCCCCATCCAATAACCTGTTGCAATGCACGTACAATTATGTATTCGGAAAATATATTTTTTGCCTCGTTGCACCACTCACTCACAGAAGCAAGTCGAAAGCCATTCATAAATTTAGTAAGTTTATCACAGGCATATCATTTTATTACATACAACAGGTCATCAACCCACATCGACAACAAGGATACATTATAAGTACTAAAGTTTTCACCACACAACAAATAACAAGCAATGAAATGAACTTCAACTCAACCATTCCTCGGTGTTGGAAACGCTTGCTTTGAACCACAAGTGATTCTCTGGGACGGGCCATCCATTGTCGATCTGGAGACCAACGCAAGACTGATCATCCACTCTGAAGTGGCCTACTATATCAGTACTAGGGTAGGGAACCACCCAAATGTCCGAGGTATAGACACAGTTGCTTCTCATAAATGGTAGTAACATTGTGTCAACAGCAGTTGGATCGCCTTTCACCACCATTGGATAGTTTTGTCCAAGGAAGAGCAAGGTTTCTCCAAGACTATCAATTCTGTACCAGGGAGAAGGAGTTGGAGCTAGCACACTAGTATCCATCCCGGATACCATGCAACGGGTGTTGGAATAGGTCCGGAGAGTGCGACCATGGGAGACTACACCTGCTTCCTTAGCAGTAACATCATCAGTGGGTTGTATACACACGAGAAGAGGTGATCCATCGGAATTAGTTGCCAGGCGCCAAATAGTATATGGGCGCTGCTCGTCCTCATGCTTGTGATCATCACCATCATCATCTCCCCCTTGGTTATAAAAATCTTCAAGTATAGGTGGTGGAATGTTCACAGGACCTTGGAAACACAAGAAGAAGGTTAATTAGTAAGGCTGGCCATAGTGGGGGTAACATAAGTAGTATCATGCACTTGGGACTCGCAAACATGCTTATGTGGCAGGCAATTAAGGAAGCGAGAGATGGTTATAGTAACATAGGTAGATACCGTAACATAATAAATGTGATGCTACTATGTGTCATGCATGGCAATAAATGAGACCACCTATGATACTAATCTAAGATACTATGCACTATAGAGGTAGTAACATAAACTAGTAACATATGCATGTTACTAGTCTAAGTTACTCCCCACTATGACCAGCCTTGCTAACCCGCATGCATGTGGATGAAACAGTTATAATTATGGTGGAAAACAAACGTACCGAAACAACGAGGATGCCATGCAAAAACAGTGCCACGAGTGGTGGCAGCAAACACGAGGCCCTCATATTGAATTGCATCACAGTACTCATCCGTGTACAGAAACTAATTTTTGAGCAATATCCATCCAGTCAAACCACTGACGACGGCAACAAGCTTATCGAAGATAGCAACAACTTCATAGTTGTTGTAATTCCAAGAGCGGTTGGGGACTCGAGAAAATGCTATCTTCCGTAGAAGAAAGTCACCATGATTGTATTTGAATGTGCGTACAATACCGGTGTGCTCAACCTCTGGGCAGTCTGCTGAAATTTTTGGAAGTGGAACCCGGTCACGAGTGTACACATTCACAAGTTCCCACTCACAGTTGGACCCAATGTAAACAACCCAATCTCCATTTGCGCCTGCCCAAGCCTTGCCCTCAAGCGATGGCATCTTAACATCATACGTATCATTATCAAGCGGCATCAACTTGCACAGGGCGAGGCCTCCGTCGTGACGGCGCCAGTCATCAGGGTCACGGCGAAGAAGATAGGGGAGATCAAACCGCTCCTTGACTCTTGGGTTCCTTGTAATGATGTTATTAGTTGAGTCGAGAATGGGCTTGAACGAACCTGCCATGCTAGCTGAGGTGATGACATCGCACCGATCAATGAGTTCCTCCACCACATCATCTTTCAGATCAGGGCAAGAATAACAGGGTCGTTTCCGTCCTGTTCCCTCCATGGAGAAGACGATCGAACAATGGCAGAAGAAAGAGTGAAGGGCTGAAGGAAAATAGAGGAGGGAGAGGAAGAGCGTGCAACAGCAGTTCCAAATCGAGAGGGAAAGGCGAAGAGTCGATGGACGGTTGCCAGTTTGCCACGGTTCACGAAGGGGCGCCCCGGCCTACACGTCGGTTTGGAAATACTCCTACTACTCGCCGTCGTCTCACTGATATGTGGAACTGGACCACATGTCAACGAAACATGGTGTGTAATTTCTCGTGGAAAATGCGATCTGGCCGCGTTGGCCCGAGGTGCCGCATTAGTTATCGGCCTTTATTTTTTTAATGGTGCGCCATTCAGTTTTGAAGCACGACTAACTGGTACTGTACGAAGAGAAAATATAAAGTACTCTACCACTACTCCACCTCCAGTACTAGTAGTATAAAGAAGATATATAGGCTGGAGCTTCAGCGCTTTCTTGCCAAGGGCTGCCCACTTTCTTATCACACTACCACCCTCTCTCCAGATCTAAAAAAGACGGCCCCTCTCTCCCTCCTCACCGGTGGTCACAGATCCACCGGGGAAGAAAAGGACGTGCAGCGTTGACGCACTCGTCGGCGGCGAGCGAGGTCACGCACTGACGACAAGGCCGTCCTCTCAGACCTAGGCGCCCGTGCGGGATCGCTGCCGTAGTATGTGCGGAGGACGACGACCACAAGCGAAGCCACTTCCCGCCGACCCTCAGGTATGCTACCTCTTTTCGAACCATACCCTTGTTCTATTGCCCCATCTGGCACGTCGTTGCATGTGGATCTTTTTCCACTCCACCATCTTCCCAATTTGCTATCCTCTGCTCTGCTGGCCACGCAGATGAAAACCATAATTTGCACTATTAAAGGAAACCCTACTTCATGCAGACTAATGCATGTCTGGGTTGAATAAGGAAAGGAAGGGAGACTGTACTGTCCAAGAGAGTAGGCATCGAACCCGCGTCTAGGTTGAAAAGGGGAAAATCAGTAGCTAAGGAACGAGTCTCGTGTCTCTTGGTTGAAGAAGGGTAGAAAGGCATGACAACGCAATAGAGAATGACCAGGCTGATCGGTTTGTTGTCCTCACATAGGAAAAAGGTGGCTAAAGAGAACAAAAATGGGACATAATCCACATATGCTGCCTGGATATTTGTTGCTCTAGGCAACCATACCTCCCTCACCACTCTGCGTCCGTGGAGGTACATCGTACTGGTGCGCCCACTGTCCGAATGGGCCTCCCATGCTCTTATTGCCACTTTTTTTGCTGTTAGTATAACGCCAACAGTCAAGTCAAGCAATGCTACTGCTAAAGTGATGCCACATTTAACTAATGCCGCTCTCAGTCTAATGCCACAGACAAATTTAAGCAGTGCGATTTAATGTCACTGGATCATTTCAGGTTAGCTGTTGATTGTGGATGTATTAAAGATTTTTCAGCTAAGGCATTCTAATGCTGTTGCACAGCCAGTGTACCAATGATGAAACTTGTTACTACCTTCAGATTTTTGCACTATTAATGCTTATAGATTACATACCTCACTTTCATGAGATAAGTTAAATTTTTTGTACAGTGTCACCAAAATGCCAAGGCGCTGATGTCATTTTATTTTGGTTAAACTGCACAGACAATTATGAAGACAAGAGGAAAGGTCAAGAGTGGGCACCTCCTCCTCCGGCTGTTCTCTTGATTATCAAGAGGAAAGATCAAGTTTTTATGTCTAATCGATTATCAAGATTGGGATAGCAATTTTTAAGGTCCCCCCGAGTTCGAAATGATATTTACCTTGGAGGTACATGGTTTGCAATTTTTTATACTGTCATTAGTTAATAATGCTAGTTACCTTCAGACTTTTGTATTTGGTTTAATGCTCATGCACAGCTAGTATACCAATGCTTAAACTTGTTATCTTTACATTTTGTATTGTTGATTCTTACAGAAACCTTCCAGTGCTAGAGTTTATTGAAATCTGTTCAGTAAAACCATTGTACTATACCCTGTAATAAACTAACTACTCTACTGTTGCACTAGCCACTGGATTAGTGTATATTTGTAGTATTCGAATGGTGTTGCATTAGCGTATGGACATAAATAAAGTGTGGCAAGCTTTCCCAGATATGTGCTCAAAAAAACTACTACCTGTTTTTCTAAATACTAGACATTTGGGTACTTTAAACTGAACCGCGAAAACGTCTTATATTAAGGAACATAGGGTGTAGAGTTCATTCAAATTATCCTGGTAAAGCTAGTCACACCTTTGTTAAAATTAATGTTCATTATGTTATCGGAGGAGGTCTGTATGTTTGTCTCTAATGCCTGTCTACTACATACCCGACATCATGATGTAATGTTAAGTCATTTCCTTTTGTACAGTGTAACTAAATTGTCAAGGCGGTGATGGCATTTTATTTTAGTAGAACTGCACAAAATTTGCTTAAAAGAAGAGGAAAGGTCAGGAATGGCTCAGTTTTTCAGAAAAAAAAACTATGTATGCCTTCCTGACATCAGCCACTGTTGTTTTATTTATTCCTTCAAACAGGTGGTTAGAAACAGTCTTGCTACCTTTTCCCATTAAGAAATTGGAATGCTTATATTTGTGAGTCTATGCTTCAACTAGTGCCACTTTTATAGTAATCACACTTTCAATATCTATGCAAATAGGGATGCTCGATTTTAGTGGAGCTGCACAAAAAGTCCAACTGGTTCAACATTAGGAGCATGTTTTTTTCCAAACCTTTATATCCAATTGGTGGCACTATGAGCTATTCATTACGAAGGTACATGGTTTGCTACTATCTTGCTACTCTTTTTGTACTGTCATTAGATAGTAATACTAGTGGTTTGCATGTGAATTTATTGGCAGGGTGGACCTACATTGGAGGTGCGGGACAAGATTCAATGATTGGATGCTCAATTTTGGTTGTATCGATTTCACCTCTTCCATCACTGCGAACATGGTGTGGTATATGTTTACTAGCTGCTTGATATTTGTGCAGACAGAGATGTCTGCCCATTGCTATTTGGCAAACAAACAAAGTGTCCGCAATTTTGGTTGAACTGCACAAGAGAATAGTATAGTCACTGCATGCAGTCCCATTTGAAATAGACACAAAGATTGGATAGTCACTTCATGGACTGCAGAAAAGTAGTACTGTACTATTTACTGGCCAACATTTGGTGCTTCATTGCTTTGGTTTGATTATACAATGGGCATCATTTTCCCTAAGTTAAAGTTTGTATTCCGAAAATAGTCTCACGGTGTGATCGAGAGAAGACCAAATCATATTGCAGTGGATGTTCCTCCATCATGTGTGGTTCATTCTAATGGTTCCATCTGTTGGTGAAACCACTTACGTTTGCAAGAGGAATTGTAGACTTCACAAACAAATTTGTCTTTCAGTCTGTACTAAATGTTGGCCAAGAGAAGCATCCATGTTAGTAGGAAGAACAGATGTTTTTTCTAGATCTTTGCTTTTGGAGCAACATATTTGTATATGATCTGTGAATCATTGAGATGCATTAACATGTTGATCTTATGTATGGGAATTGTACTAGTTAGTTTTAGTTGCGACGCAAGATCCGAAGTGGTTGATCTTTGCTTTTGGAGCTACATATTTGTATATGATCTGTGAATCATTGAGATGCATTAACAGTTACTTATTTCTGTTCGTTCAGTGTTTACAAGTTACTGATCGATCACTAGCTAGCCTACAAATGCGCACCTGGAAGTTTTATTTGCGACGCAAGATGCAAAGTGGCAGTTTTTTGAATAAAAATGCCTACCTCTGAAGAAACTGACAAGCTACACTATCGATCCTACAAGGATAAAAATGCCTACCTCTAAAGAAACTGACAAGCTACACTATCGATCCTACACGGATAGATAGCATATCACACACGTACTACCTCCTTTCCGGTTTGCAGGGCTCAATTCAAGAAACGACCTACTCGATCCTACACGAATAAATAGCGGATCACGCACGTACTAGTACCTCCTTTCCGGTTTGCAGGGCTTAATTCAAACCTCTCACCAACCAAGGTACTCCCTCCGTCCGGGTTTATTAGTCCCGTGAGCAAAGCAGCAAGACCAAGGCATGGCAATAATTAATGGCATGCAGAAGTTTAAGCCTAATTAATTCCAGCGATTTAAGTGGCTGCATGCGTGCCCTCGGCTGCGACTCGTTGCATGCTGCTTCGTGTACTGCCTGCGAGCGATTCTGAGTGCCTGCATGCAGTCGGCCGTAATTAAGGCAGCTAACTGATGCGAAAATAGATACGCTTTAATTGTTGCGGGCTTTTTAAATCCGTGAAATCATTATTGACAAGGAGGGAGATGATTCGAGTGCACTCGTTTGACCGTCATGCTGGCATGCGACCCGGACGGGACGGGACGGCACAGTCATAATTTCAGTTTCCCTAGTTTTCCATGGCAAGCTGGCGCGCTAAGCCATTATGCATTGAATTCTGATGACCTCCGCGCTACCTTCCCCCTATAAGTACTGTTTCCCGGCATTCTCCAGTGCCACCGTGATCCAACTCGCCATATCCTCATAAGCCCCCACTAGCCCGACGTAGCTCGCCACGTCCGCCGTGCCCCCGCCCGTCTGCGGTAGGCGACGCCGGAGGCGGTCACCGCCGGAACTAGTGTTCGGTTTTTCACCGGAAGGCAGGCGGAGGGAGGAGGCATTCTATCTGTCTTTAGATGGCAATGCGCAGATCGAGGAGTTGTTGGAGCGCGACCGCATGGCGGAGGAGCAGGAATTGTTGGAGCGCGACCGCCTGGCGGAGGAGCAGCGTAACGCCGATTTGCGCCGCCAGTGGGACATGGAGCAGCAGCGCACCGATGCTCTGAGTCGCGAGTAGAGCACCCGCAACTTGGCCGACTACGTGGAGGCCGGCGCCCGGCAAATAGCCCTGGAGGCTGTCGGGCACGCACGCGTTCGCGACGCCGATTTTTACTACCAGCTCGTCAAGTGGGTTTCTCGCTTGGAAGCCGAAGCTTCGGTGGACCACGCCGGCATGGAAAGGGCCAACGCGCACGAGCAACGCGCCCTATCACACCTCTTGCAAGTCCGAGGTGAGGCGCAGGACGCCGGTGCTGGTGTTTAGCGTGTACCGCCGGCATCGTCTAGTTAGCTAAGAGTAAGTTAGTACTTGTCTAGTGGGAGTAGATAGTTAACTTGGCTATGATGGTTGTCAACGTGGAAGTTCAGTACTCTATATGTGGATGAGACCTGTTACTTTGCTCTGAATGTTGAACTTTCCGTTTGAACGTATGGAATGGGCTGTTATTTTTTTAAATGGGTTGTATTTGTCCTCCGCGGGTTTAGAGGCTGACTTGTGGGCCTAGGAAGTTGACGCGTACACAATCAGGAAATGATTGTACGTGGAGAGGATGACAGCAGGGACCCGCCAAGGTCATGGCAGTACACAAGCAAGTGCCTCCTTATTTCAAGCCAATAAAAAAATGGCTCCTCCTAGTGGATTTCTGACATCTGGGTCCCATGCCATTGTCAACGTAGTCAATAAACAAGAGAATTGCACAACGAGCGGCTGACACCAGGAACCCAGCAGCTCGCCCAGTTATTTTTGTTTTTGGTTAATTTGATAAATGCCTCCGAGAAATGCCACTGCAATTTCCAAACTTTGAAAAATGCCATTCCATGCCATTTCTAGTGGCACTTTTTGAAGTCTGGAGTGGCGTTTTTCAAAGTTTGCAAACTGCAGTGGCGTTTTTCAAAGTTTGCAAAAATTGCAGTGGCATTTTTCAAAGTTTGGAAATTGCAGTGGCATTTTTATGAATCGCCATAATTGGAGTGGCATTTATCTAATATGTTTTTGAGACGGAAGCAGGGTGTCAACTGGGCTGTGTGGGACACTCTAGCCTGTCTAGACAGCCTTTTCTTTTATGTTTATCACAGACCAGCCCAGTAGTTTTTTATAAAATGGCTAGCCCAGTTTTTTTGTGATTTGTCAAGTAAGTCACTTTATCAGGCCTGTTGGGCTAGACGAGGAGAGCTTCATTCGGCTGGCCGAGAAAATGCCCTATCAGTAATGAGAAATGGGCGTGCATTTTTAAAACACATCAAACCGGCAATTAGTTTCAAATATATTTTTTCATTTCGAGATTTTAAATTGCATTGATTTTTATGCGTGGACAATTTATTGGATTCTATATTGATATACATTTATTTTGAAAATCAGTCTGAATGTGACTCAAAATTTCGGAATTAAAAACAGTTCAAACCGCACCGACATATGCAAAATTTCGTATAATTTTTTAACCGTGGCTACAATATGGGCTGTAATGCTAACAAAAATAATATGGGCTCCAAAAGACCTGTAAGAACTAGCAAATGGGCTGTAAACTATTTGAAATAATGGCAGATGGGTTGTATACTGTTTTCCACAGATTTGAGGCTTTCCATAGATGGTCTGTATACTGTTGGATGTCCATCCAACGGCCGTCGTGCTTCTTCAATCTCTGCTCTTCCTACTCCAGCCGCTCAAACAAGCGCCGATGGGACTGCCTGCTCCCTCCTCCCCGTGGCCGGCTGTGCTGCCACGCAGGCCTCACCACCCCACCGTACTCCCATCGCTGGCCTAGCTATCCCTCTACTCACCCTCAGTCCCACACATGTTGTTATTCTCCGGCGACGGCAGACGAACCAGTAAACCCTCGTACTCCTCCGCATGGGAAATAACTGCCGAGTATTCCCTGGCTCCGTGTCGTTCCCTTCTTAGGCCTCGCCGTCGTCCACTGCCCTGGTGCTCTCGGCGCGGCCTGGTCAACGTGGTCAATGAACGACATCCATTGGAAGTGGACTGTACGTGGAGAGGCTGACAGCTGGGTCCACGGCCGCACGCAAGGAAATGCCTCCTTATTACGCGCAAAATAATGATTCCTCCACCTGACATCTGGGACCCATCGAAAGGGCATGTGTATTTCACGAAAAAACATTACCGCTGCTCACAGCTTGGGCCCACCAGCTATATCTTCGCACGCAAGGAAGTGCCTCCTTATTACGCCCAAAAAAAGAATACTCCCCCTACTAGCTGGGACCCAGTATAGTGGGCCTACTAAGTTGACGGGGACGAAGGGCTTTGTCAACTTAGTCAATATGCACGATTCTAGCTCGACTAACCGTACGATGTCCATCCAACGGCCGTAGTGCTTCTTCAACCTCTGGCCTTCTTGCTCCAGCCGCCCAAAGCAGCGCCGGTCGTGCCGCCTGCTCTTGCCTCCCGTGGCCGGCTGTGCTGCCACAGAGGCCTCACCGCCCCCACACTACTCCCACCGCTAGCCAGGCCATCCCTCCACTCCACTCACCCACACCCCCTGTTATTCTGTGGCGACGGCAGCGCAGCCGAACCAGTGAACCCTCGTACTCCTCTCTGCATAGGCATCCACTGTCGCGTCTTCCCCGGCTCCGCGTCGTCCCCTTCCTAGGCCTCGCCGTCGTCCACCGCCGTGGTGCTCTCGGCGTGGCGTGGTCAATGTGGTCAACGACCGAATTCCATCGAAAGAATACTGTACATGGAGAGGCTGACAGCTGGGTCCACGACAGCCGCAAGGAAGTGCCTCCTTATTACGCGGAAAATAATTATTCCTCCATCTGACAGCAGGGACCCACCGGACGGGCCACCAGTATTTCGTGAAAAAAACATTTGCCCCTGACTGCTGGGATCCACCCGACGGGCCACCGTATTTTGCGAAAAAAACATTCCCCCTGCTATCAGCTCGGACCCACCGGAAGTGCCTCCTTATTACGCACAAAATAATAAATACCCCCCCCCCCCGCAGCTAGCTGGGACCCACCTTGGTGGGAGGCTGACTTGTGGGCCTACTAAGTTGACGGGGATGGAGGGCTTTGTCAACTAAGTCAATATAAACGATTCTAGCTCCAGTGACCGTACGATGTCCATCAAATGGCTGTAGTGCTTCTTCAACCTCTAGTCTTCTTGCTCCAGCCGCCCAAAGCAGCGCCGGTCGTGCCGCATGCTCCTGCCTCCTGTGGCTGGATGTGCTGCCGAGGAGGCCTCACCGCCCCTACTATTCCCACCGCTGGCCAGGCCCTGCAGCGACGGCAGCCTCACACCGCAGCGAACCAGTGAACCCTCGTACTCCTATCGACGCGGGCTTCCACTGCCGCATCTTCCCTGGCTCCTCGTCGTCCCCTTCCTAGGCCTCGCCGTCGTCCACCGCCCTGGTGCTCTCGGTGCGGCGTGGTCAACGTGGTCAAAGAACGATTTCCATCGGATGTGGAATGTATGTGGAGAGGCTGACAGCTGGGTCCACAACCGCGGCAAGGAAGTGCCTCCTTATTACGCAAAAAATAATTATTCCTCCACCTGACAGTGGGGACCCACCGGACAGGCCACCGTATTTTGTGAAAAAAACGTTTCCCCCCTGACTGCTGGGACCCACCAGCTACAACTTCGCACGCAAGGAAGTGCGTTCGAGCAAAAAAATACGATTCGCCCCTCTGACTGTTGGGACCCACCAGCTACATTTTCGCACGCAAGGAAGAGCCTGACAGTCGGGACCCACCTGGTCGAAGCGTACGTAGCGTTATCATTCTGGTCGCGAATGTGTACGTACATACTGGTCGTTGTAGAGGCGCGCACGTGTCGTAGTAGAGGCGCGCACGTAGCATGTACACGTACGTACAACAGCGAGGGTGCAAGAAAGAAAATACGGCCACGTATGTGTACATACGGGCGGGGTCTCGAACGCCTAGTCGCGCATACGTATGGTGAGGGCTCGTGTTCATGGGGAGGCAACATAATGCGTCGTGTTCATGGGGAGGCAACGGAATGCGTCGTGTTCATAGGGAGGCAACGTAATGCGTCGTGTTCATAGGGATGCAACGGAATGCATCGTGTTCATCGAGAGGCAACGGAACACGTGGGAGCCAACCGGCTTGGACAGAACAGGCGATGGAAACGAGGCCTGGCGTACCGCACAATGGAGGAAACGGACCTCCTACGGTCGAAACGGGGGTCCTGTTGATTGGGAGGGGTGTGGCGTACCGCAAAATGGAGGAAATGGACCTCCTACGGTCGAAACGGGGGTCCTGTTGATCGGGAGGGGTGTGGCGTACCGCAAA
>NC_057795.1:600992458-601023052 GCF_018294505.1 Triticum aestivum | reverse complement strand
AGCATCGATCGGCTTCAGTTAGCAGCAGTAGCGAAGGAATCGCTCCATCGGGTTCAGTTAACAGCCATTGATCGATCGCTCGGGTTCAGTAACGCGTAGCCTGTAGTGCAATCACTCGGGTTCAGTTAGAGCCCAACGCCTCGCTCGGGTTCAGTTAGAGCAAACGCCTCGCACACACACGCGTACCTGTACGAGATAAATGCGCATCGCTCTCCCACTATAACCGGCACTCCCCGAAATTTTCCTCCCCCTCGCTTCTACCATGGTTTTTTCCGTCATGGATGGCCCAAAGAATGTCATGCAGCTGCGTCTCTGGCCCGCCCAGGACGAAAAGCCCATTTTCTGTCATGATTTTTTGTCATAGAAGTAGGAGCCCACCACATCTATGATGATACCGTCTCACAATTATCATCATAGAAGTGTCATATGTATGACAGGAAAAAAATTCGTTCGGCCCAAAATGTCACGGATGTGTCTTTTTTTTAGTGATGACTCAGATCAGAAGGCCATAAGATATAAGGAGTAAAAAGAGCCTTACGTTCCATCCCACAATCAATTTTCTTATATAACTAAAGAATTTCTAGACTCAACTTCGACCAGTTTGGCTTGGTAATCCTACAGGCAGTCAAGCTTTGATACCAAAGCTGTCAGGCCCCCGTTCCTATGCGACATCGATCTAGCATGTAACACCTCATATCACTTTGCGGCCTCATGCACGGTATTCCCACGGGTGTCACCTTACTAGGCCCGGGACCGTTTGTGCCTCTTGGCTCACGTATATGATAGTGTCGCTAGCATCCATATGGCAAAGAACCCGGGCTGACATGGCTAGTCGTGAACCCAAAGTGGCGCTAACTTACAGGGAGAGGCATACATGACCCAGCAACGAACGTGTCAGTCATCAGCGAGTGAATCTGGGCTGTAGCGGCTGGGCTAGCAGGACTCCGGAGAATCCGGGCTGTAGCATGCTATCAGGACTCCAGTAGACACCGCGTGACATTTCCCCAAAGGGACAGACACAGGCACGAAGAAGGACACATGTCGGCCAGCCTAAGTGTTCCGGAGCAGTAGCAAGCTACCAGGGCTCAGTGGAAGCACTAGGAGACATTTCCTGGTAAGAGAGGCTACCAAGGATAAACAACTAGATAGTCAGATCCCACACATACCAAGCATTTCAATAACATACACACAATATGCTCGATATGTGCAAATACAACATGGCATCACAACATGACTCTACAACTCAAGTATTTTATTCAATAGGCTCCGAGGAGCGAGATATTACAAACATGGGTCTCATGACCCAACATTCAGAGCATACAAGTCAAAAGCACAAACGGAAGCTTAACATGTCTAAGTACAGACATCTACAAATGAAAAAGGCTGAGAAGCCTGACTATCTACCAGATCCTGTCGAGGGCACAAGATCGTAGCTGAGGTAACAAGCTAAACATCGAAGCCCACGCGGAACTACTAGCAAGACTGAAGTGTCTCTGCAAAATATAAAATAGGCAAATGTGAGTACAAATGTACCCAGGAAGACTTACATCACAACTAACTACATATGCATCATTATCAACAAAGAGGGTGGTGGAGTTTAACTGCAGCAAGCCAGCTTTGACTCGGTGGCTATCCTGAACTATGACTGCAAGTAACTCTTTGAGGTGGCGCACATGAGTCCACATATTCACCATTTCAATACACCTCTATGGATCCGCTCCCGTCTCCCTACGACAACGCCATCCATAGCACTCACGCTTATCTTGTGCATTTTAGAGTATCCACTTTCACTTGTTTATGAACTGTACAGGAAACCCAGAAGTCCTTTTCTGCGGACACGGCTATTCGAATAGATGATGTTAACCCTGCAGGGGTGTACTTCTTCACACACGCTCTCGCTACTGACCACCATGTACACGTCGTGTATCTCGACAACCTTCAAGCGGAAGCCTGGCGAGGGAGTCGGCCACGACCTGACTAGCCACACAAGTATCTAGTCCAGGTTTATCGCCTATTCAGGTTCCATCCGCAAGGAGATCCAGCCGGGGAGTCGCTCACGACCCCAAATGATGTGAGCAGGGTTCCCAAGCCCACCATCCGGGTGCCACTTGGTACACCGTGTCACTGCACCTAGTCTGTCCCAAGCCCACCTGTACCGGGTGCCACTTGGTAGACTACTAGCACTACCTACAAACACCAGAAACTAGTTGCAACTCCTGGATAGAGATCGAGTTGATTAATAAGTCGAGAGGGGCACTTAAGCATTCCAATGCGTGGTAGTAGCTGTTCATGGATCACAAACACAGAACTCAGTTTCTGAGGACGGCTTCAATGAGACAACCCACCATGTACTCCTAAATGGCCTATCATCGCTACCTTTACCAAATCGTGTTCACACACTTAGCTCACACACAGTAGGACATGTTCACAACATTCCAATTCATCCCTGATGAATCAGACCTGACTCAACTCTAAGCAGTAGCAGGCATGACAAACAAGCATGAATGAGTAGGCACAACAGGGCTCAAACAACTCCTACTCATGCTAGTGGGTTTCATCTATTTACTGTGGCAATGACAGGTCATGCAAAGGAAAGGGGTTCAACTACCGCAACATGTAACACATGTATCGTGGTTGTCCTAAAGCAGTAAAAGAGAGCAGAAGTGAGAGAGTGGGATTGTATCGGAATGAACAAGGGGGTTTTTGCTTGCCTGGCACTTCTGAAGATAGTATAGATCTTCATCGGTGTCATCGAACTCATCATTGAAACCACGTCTATCGAGAGCCGGTTTACGGCGACTCCCTCGTGATGATAATGATATCTAGCCTCAAACGACATGTAGGGTTGTTACCGGATGATGTTTCCCGGGGCCCGAAGCTGTCTAAACCCTTGTCTTGTGTTGTGCTTCTTGATTCCGCTCAACCCCTCTCAAGCTACCATATAGATGCGTTGGCCTCACAACAAAGTCCTCACACTAAGGACATCTGACGTGTTAATTCCACGACAGTTGGCGCCCACCATGGGGCCTGCGCACGGTGATGTTGAGTTCTTGGAGGGATTTTTGTAAGGGATCAAGAAGCTAGTGATTTATAAAAGATGAAGAAGAATTGGAGAGAAATAGGGTTGTGTCGGTTTGCGCCGACATAGGTCACCAAGCCCGGGTTACCACGAGCTTTGGATGCTCCATGATCCGTTCTGATGCAAATCTAGCACCTCCAATACGCATGATTATTGGAAGAAAATCATGTTGAGTTGTTTTCGTCAAGTTGTTGACTACTCCCGAGGAGATCAAGCATATTCTCTTTTACTACTGTTATTCATGGATCCGAGCAAAATTGTAAGGAGGATTGAACGCTGGTTCGCTTCAGTCCCGATGGGGGTCAGTCCATGGAGATTAAAATCAGTTAAAAACCACAGTTCGGTCATGTGGACTACTATCGAAAGCTAGGAAAGAAAGAAAATCGATCTGCTGCTCCTTCCGAGCCATATCTAACCCGGAGGAGTCAACGCTGCTTGTCCGATTCTGCTCAACCCCTCTCAAGCTACCATATAGATGCGTTGGCGTCACGACTAAGTCCTCACACTAAGGACATCTGACGTGTTCGCAGGCACCTTCTGACATGGGCTGCCATCCCGGGTTTGAACCGCCACCGGATTAAGTTAACCCGGCTTCACCATAACCACGACGGCCGTCCGAGTCGTCATCGCCGAGTAACCCGCCTCTGTTGTGGCTAGCTATCTTCAATTAGCGTGCGCCACGCCTCGTCTCTAAGCCGCCATCGCTGGGCGCGCCTCCAACTTCCATTCAGCCGCGGCCCCCCTTGCTGTAGCATTTTTCGACCCGCCGCCGGTTCAGCCGCAGTTCGCCGCCTCTGCCACCTGCAGCGTGCCTGGCCTCGCACTTAAACCGACATAGATGCCGTGGCCCTGACCAGTGCCATCCTGAGCAGTTCTGCCTCGCCGGATCACGGCATGCACCTCCACCATCACAAGCCGACATCACTGTTGCTCCTACTATGGCCGGCCCCGAGGCGCCTCTGCCTTACCAGCACACAATGCGCTTTGGCCTACCTCGCCGGTTCACATCTCCACAATACTCGCCTCGGTCTGCTTCGGCTGACCCGCCACTACCTTTAAACCGCCGTCCTCTGGCTGTGGATCGCTTCGGAGCGCCGCGAGTCAGCCGCCAACTCCGCCAAAAGCTACCCCGGCCAAATTACCGCTGCCTTGAGCCCTTGAGTCACCATCGTGGCATCTTCTTCAAATCAGCTACGCCGTGGCCTCACCCTGAGCCGGCCATCCCTCTTTAAACCGCCGCCCCGATTGGGTCACCTCCGCCGCGGCCATGTTCTGCCGTCTAACGCGCGCGCCGCTCCGATCACAAGCTGGCCTCGAGTCACCGTCGATGCAGGCTGCCACTCCAACCTGTTGCGGCAGCGGACGCACTTTGTCAACCCGCCGGAGTGCCCTCGATGTGGCCGGTTCATCTCCACGCCTGAGACACGCCTCCGAGCCACCTACTGCTCGCCACAGCCAAATTCGGTCATGCGGCTTCAAAACCGGATCAAACCCCGGGTTACGCCGCCTCCGAGTCAAGCCCGCTGCATTCCATCTCACCTCGAGTCGCCGCGCTCGCCTCAAACCGCTGGCTCTCCACACCTGAGTCGCCCGGGCCGCCTTCATCAACCCGTCGCTACTATGGTTTGCCGCATGATCGACCCTGCATCACCGGTTCGCGCCACTACTGTGGCCTCGCCTCGAGTGCCCGCTGTCTTTGCCTCACCTTCACCGCGGCCGATTCGATACCCCACATGGCCACACACTTCTGCAGTCGTGACCCGCCGTGGCTGGCCCTGAACCGCCCGCGCCTGCTGGCTTCGCCGTACCTCTACTGCTACTCTGTCGAGTTATGACCACACAGACCACCATGAACCCGCTTTACCTTGAGCTGCCGAGCCGCTGCCTCACTTCTGCCGCACACGAGCCTGTATCGGTCACCTTTACCGCCGCGGTCGAGTCGCCTCGCTATCTGCAATGGAGTTTTTCTTGCTGGATCTCCGATTTGGTACTACACATTGAAACAGCCGATGCAATCACCAATGTGTGTCAAGGAGCTTCATAGGACAGCCAGCGAGCCCTGGGACTGCTAAGCCACAAACTAATATTGACGGAGACTCTGAAGGACCAAACACCACTGCTAAGATAAGATGATCGCGATCCGCTACCGCCGCCAGTCCATATAAAAAACAGTCAAGAGTCCAGCGGTACAACTTGGGCGCTGGACAAGACATCAAGTACAATATATGGGGATCTACAGAAAAGGAAATGTATGTGAGCCCACGGATGCATTAGTAGTACACAACTACTACTGGTACAAAGGCTACACGCATCACATCTCTCGAGGCTGCCACTGCGTTCGTGGACATAGGAAATACTACGACGAATCTTGGCATCCGATGGACGGGACACATGGATCATCCATCGTCTATGATAAATTAGGTGCTATTTGCCCAGTCTATTTTTTAAAAATTCTTTTGAGAACTATTCTACTTTACCTATTTTCCGTATGCAGGGACAATGACTCATTGTAAAAATGGTGCCATGTTGTGCCTATGAAATATGCACCAGCGTCCGCGCCCATTTGCTGTTGAAGGTGTGCGCAAGCCGCCGTCCATGCAGTTTGCTCTACATCAACTCGCCGGGACTGCGCCTACGATTGACTCACCGTCTGTGCGGCTTACCCACCTGCAATTGGCTCGCTCGTCCGCACCGTCTTGCAATGTCGCGGCCGACTCGGCCGTGATTAACTTTAGCGTCACCATGGTGATCATTACCTCCACGGTAGATAACTCCTGGCATGATATATCAGGCCGTCAGAAAATTTCCGGCTTAAAAAGAAGGATTTCGGTTTAAAATCCGGTTCAAGGGAAATCTATCTCCCACAAAGCTCTAAAGCTCTCAAATCCGGTTTAAGAATTTCTGGTTCAAAAAAGGAATTAACTTCTCGCAAGTTCGAGTTTAAAGGTCGTCAAAAAAATTCCGGCTGAAAATGAAGATTCCGCTTTAAAATCCGGTTCAAGGAAAGATGTCTCCCATAAAGCTTTGAAGCTCTCAATATCCGGTTCAAAATCCCGGTTCAAGAAGAATTTATCTCTTGCAAAAGGTTAAAGGTTGCCGAAGAGGACCTGCTGCCCTAACGCACGGTTCAAACATGGGTATCCTGCCTTATGGGCTCATCTTCATATGATCACTTGGGGGCTTCCTGTTCAAACATAGGTGTATTCACCAAAGAGAACATGGTGTTACTACCCTCTTGATGCGGCTATCAAGACAATATTATCATAAGGGGCCAAAGAGGGTTTGTTGCACAGCACAACTCAAACATAGACACCCGGCGAGCACAGCTCAGAAATATATCACATGGGGGCTTCTGCTTGCAAAGCAGAGTCCTGTCCATTAATCCGGCTACCACGCCACAACAAAGCTTGGGAGCTTCACACCCAAGGGCCAAAGAGAGCCTTGTTGCTATGCACAGCTCAAACATAGGCACCCATAGAGCACAGCTCACAAAGTTACTTGGGGGATCTTTGTGCAATGCAACAAAGAGTTTGAAAGGACCCTTGTAATATGCTATCAAGCACGGCTTGGAAGCCTGGTGTATTCACCTAAAACCCCGGGTTAACCTGTCTTCATCAAGTAAGCCACTCCTATCCAGGTAATCCTGGCATGACCTGCCGAACGTTTGACAAGTCAATCTTACACAGACCCTAAACTTGTCAAAGTTAAAACGACGATTGGTTAGTTGGAGGCCCATCTTGAAAGTCTTTGCAAAAATGGTTTAACTCAGCGGCCTGGCAGCCCATGAAAAGCCTCGAATTTGGGCCTGGCAGCCCTTGAAAAGCCTCGACTACATGGTTTTATTTGCCTTTGTCAAGATTTTTCTCTGTTTATAAATTTTATGTTGAACCGGCGTCTATTGACCCGGCATGACTATAAGTCATCAATTTAATCCGGTGTTTGTTAACCCGGCTTGGCTTTCAACTATAAGTTGTTAAAACCACATTCAATTATAAACTGGTGTTTATTAACCCGACCTGGCTTTGGACTATAAGTCGCCAGTATATATTTGGATTGCGCCATTGGAATCATGCGTTTATAAATCATTGGATTATATTATTCAAATCTTTAATAGCCAACATGGCTGGATTTTTATTATGGTTATCAATAACCAATATTATGATTGAGGTTTTCAAAGTCGCTTTTAGCACAATGGTTATTATTTTATCAATGGATATGATTTATTCTATAATGGAGGAAGTAGTCCAGAGTCGCTGCAGACTTACGACCCAGCACTTGGGGGCTACATTATTGAAGTTGAGATTATATCAAATATGCAAGTCTCATGTCATTGCAAGCATGCACCATGACACTTGGGGGCTAATACAAAGTCATTTTTTGCTCACCTCATTGAAGACCCGATTCATCACATCATAATGAGCCGGCCCTTGGGGGCTACCAATTGCTCATGTCAACAATTCAAGGTACACAAATTTTCATTTATCATTGAAGGGTCCACTGCTCAGTTGGTAAAGCATAAGGCTCTTAACCTTGTGGGCATGGATTCAAGCCCCATGACGGGGGTTACATCATATGTTATTTTCATTGAAGTACATATCAAGTACCAGCTCAATATTATCTTACTGAGCCGGCCCTTGGGGGCTACATGTTGCTGTTAAAGTCTACATGATTATATTTTCAAAGTCCTTGCTCATTATTTGCATAATGACCCGACCCTTGGGGGCTACACTGGTTGAAGTTTTTATGAGCATCAGGAAATTGCAAGTCCCAGGTTGCTGCAAGCATGACAACCCGGCACTTGGGGGCTACATATGTGGAATACTCAGTTCTGACTAGTGATTGAGATGAACAACCTGGATTTCGTTAAGCTTGTGACATTCATATTGAAGCAAATCTTAAGCTGTTACTACGTTACCTTCTTAAGATTTGAGGGCTACAAGTGATAGGCATATAAGAGGTATATTTTCAAAAGCTGATGTTAACAAACAGTTATGATCCGGTGCCATCAATATTCTTAAACCGGCAAGTTCTACATCTTTAAACCAGCTGAAGATCAGATGAGTATTTCAAGGGCTAATATTGTTTTTAAGCATTGGGAGCTGAATCAAAGGAGTTATTCTCCACAATATATTTTCTATGAGAAACCAATGTCAGCAAGGTGATTATGAAGCTGGCCTATTAAACCGGATTTTCTAGAAGAAGGAAGTGACAAGGACTTAAAGATGACCAGAGTCAGTTTAACATGGATAAATCCAAATTAAACTGGGGGCTAATGTCGGGGATATACCCCGCGGTATGACCCGGCCGGAGTCATAACCCGGTTGGGACTTGGTAAACCGGCGGATGGTAAACCGACGGACAATTAATACAGACAGTTAAGACAGATGGCTAAGACAGACAGAAAACCGGCGAGTGGTAAACTGGCAGGTGTTAAGACAGATGGTAACACCGGCATGAGTTAAGTCAGATGTTAAACCAGCAGACCATGTTAAACCGGCAGACCATGTTAAACCGACAGACCATGTTAAACCGACAGACGTTAAGAAGCCCATGAAGGAAAGTCAAAATAGTTTAAGTCTTAGTCCGAGATGGACTCTACATGTAACCCGCCCCTTCAACTTATATAAGGAGGGGCAGGGCTCCCCAAAAGAGGGACAAGCAACAAGAAACAATCTCTAGGGCTAGACACAACTAGAGAAGAGCCGGTTTATGGCGACTTCCTCGTGATGATAATGAGAACTAGCCTCAAACAGCATATAGGGTTGTTACCGGATGATGTTTCCCGGGGCCCGAAGCTGTCTAAACCCTTGTCTTGGGTTGTGCTTCTCGATTCCACTCAACCCCTCTCAAGCTACCATATAGATGCGTTGGCCTCACGACTAAGTCCTCACACTAAGGACATCTGACGTGTTAATTCCACGACGGCTACCTTTACCAAATCGTGTTCACACACTTAGCTCACACACAGTAGGACATGTTCACAACATTCCAAATCATCCCTGATGAATTGGACCTGACTCAACTCTAAGCAGTAGCACGCATGACAAACAAGCATGAATGAGTAGGCACAACAGGGCTCAAACAACTCCTACTCATGCTAGTGGGTTTCATCTATTTACTATGGCAATGACAGGTCATGCAAAGAAAAGGGGTTCAACTACCGCAGCATGTAACACATGTATCGTGGTTGTCCTAATGCAGTAAAAGAGAGCAGAAGCGAGAGAGTGGGATTGTATTGAAATGAACAAGGGTTTCTTGCTTGCATGGCACTTCTGAAGATAGTATAGCTCTTCATCGGTGTCATCGAACTCATCATCGAAACCACGTCTATTGAGAGGGGACAATTACCGAAAACAGAGAAGGAAACACAATCAATGCAATGCACAACATGATGCATGTTGATGACATGGCAATATGAGTGTGTTGGCCTAATGCAACTACAACCAGATGGGTTTAAGTTATTTTGAACCCAAGGTTCAAGTTCAAACTCAAACTATGAATTTACAAAGTGCATTATCATGTTTTCATATAAACAACAGGTTTAAGTTGCTTTAACATGCATGAAACCAGTGCAGATGGATAGATTGGATTTTTTTGATCATTTTCATATATAACTTATTTCATTCTGAGTTATAGATTAATTTCTATGATTTTTAGAAGTTCTGCGTATTTTTTGAAATTCTTAAATCATTTCCTGATTTATTTTAATTACAGAAATACTTTACTGCATCAGTATGACGCCTGTGTGACGTCAGCAAGTCAACAGGGTTGACCAGCGTCAAACCTGACACGCGGGACCCATGTGTCAGCTGCACAGCGGTTTAACAAAGCTTAATTGACCTAATTAATTAGTTAGCCAAGTTAATTAAACATTAGGGCCCACCTGTCAGTGACACTACATGTTGGTTAGCAGGGTGGTTAGGCCCTAATGACCGGCCTCGCCGGCGGTTAACAGCCAATGGCCACTGGGCACGGTGGAGAGGCGCCAGAAGGCCACGGGAGCGGCGGGGAAGGGCACCGGGGCGTACCCATGGTCGGCCGCATCCAGATAAGGCCACGGGAGGGCGCGGGGAGGCTTGAGCTCGCCGGAAGCGAGCTCACGGCGGCGGCCGGAGCTATGGCTGCACGGGCACGAGGGCTGCAACGCGTTAGCCAGATAGCAGAGGGCCGCATCGGGATCCTGGGGACCCGGCGAGCATGCGGGAGCTACTGGAGCGAGCGGAAGAGCTCTGGGGCACGAGGTTTGCCGGCCATGGCGATGGCCGGAGCTCGGTGCTTGCGGGGATGACAGCTACGGCACAGAAACGAGCAGGAGAGGAGGGGGAAAACGAAGGAGTCCCCACAGCAAGGTCGTTGAGCATCTCAGGCGGCTCGGGGAGGCCCTCTTTGGCGCGAATCGACGGCGGCGATCCACGGTTGCCGGCGAGGAAGACGATGGCGTGGACGCGATGCAGAGCTTCCCGGCTCGCGTAGCTCGGCAGGAAGGACGGGGGCATCACGGCGGTTCTTCTGGAAGCAACTACGAGGCGAGGGGTTGACGGTGGACGCGACAACAGCGGGCGGTGGCGACGAGCTCCGCTCGGGCGCGTGCGGGAGAGAGCAGAGGAGGAGGGAAGGAACGCAGAGAGTGAGAGAAGGGTCGGGGCGCGTGGCATCCTCTAGAGCCGTCCAGAGCGAGCGGCAGGCTGGAGGTGGCCGGGCGCGTGCCGGCGGGCGTCGGCCACGCGCGCTCCAGTCCTTTTGGCGTGAGCTGGAAGAAGACAAGGGAGAGAGATGGGCTGGGCCAACAGTGTTGGGCCAACACAGTGCAGGCCAGGTAAGTGGCTCAGGTACTCTCCTTTTCCTTTCTTTCTGTTTTTGTTTTATCTGCTGTCTGTTTTTGATTTAGTAGGAATACTAAACCAATTTATTGACTTCTGTAAATTATTGTATATGGACTAGTGGTATTATTCCAGAGCCCCATAATAATTTCCAAAATTATTGGACATGTATTTCTTTTATAACAAAAAGAAAGCCAATTCAAATACATTATGATTTAACTCAAAGGCCCAAAATAAATATTTTTAAGCCTCCAAAAATATTGGTTTGAATTTTATTCTTACAAATATTTTTCAAGGTTTAACAGGAACATTTTCTTGGGCTTCTTTGATGAAATTTTAATGTTGATTATTTCTGAACTCATTTCTGAGGGTTTCAATTAACCTCAATTCAACTTTTAGAAAATAGACATGATGCAAGATGCTCACTCATGTAACTGATTACAACCAACATTCTAGGGATGTGATAGAGGCCATGCTCCAACGCGACGCGGAGGCGCTCCGGCTCGAGGAGGAGGAGGAGGAGCGCGCGCGGTTTGCCGCAATGCCGCTGCCTCAGCAGACACCGGAGGAGGCTGCCCTGGCAGCGTACCAGGCGGCGTTCGGGTGGGCTGGGCCTGCTCCGGTCTTCATCGACCTCACCGACGACGGCGGCGTTGAGGGTAAGGGCAAGGGCAAGGCCGACGACGTCTAGGGCAGCGTGCGGGGCGGCAGCAGGTGGGCGCAGAGTTTTTTTAATGTTTTATTTAATGTTTATTAGATTTAGGTGGACTTTGGCCGGCGTTTGACCGGCCACTTTATGTTTAATTATGTTTATTTCGTGCAACTTGTTTTTTTCCACGCCGGCACATTTGGGTCGGCCTTCTCGTTGGACGGTCAAGCCGACCCATTTTAAAATACGGACGCACACGTTCGCCTGGTCGACCCGAACGGATAAAAAACGGACAAAACGCGCGTCCTTTAGGTCGCTCCGTTGGAGTTGCTCTTACGACAGCCGACAGGTGGCTCTTGTGTCACGGGAGGCCAAAGGGCAACGGATATCCACACGATAGCGCACGTCACCGAGTCCCGGACAAGCAGTCAGTCTGGCATCATCGTCATCGACCCCCCGCCGGGCCGCCACCACAGACTACTAGCCTGCCTGATCGCTTCGCCTCCACCACATCCCGCCGCGGCTCGGGCTAATCCGCTACGACTGCCGGGCCCGCCTCCGCCCGGCGCCCCGTCCACCATCCACCATCCATGGAGATCTCCCTGGACGCGCTGCTGGGCGTGCAGCGGCACGGGCAGGACCTGGCCGACCGCCTCGCGCAGGGCGTCTCGGGGCTCCTCCTCCACCTCCACGCGCAGCCGCCGCAGCTCCCGTGGCCCGCCCCGCTCAAGCTCGTCCCCTTCGACATCGAGCTCCCCGCCGCCGGCGTCGACCTCCCGGCCGTGGCCGTCGCGTCCTTCGTGGAGATCGGCGGCCGGCTCGGGCAGGCCGGGTCCGAGCTCGGCGCCTCGGTCGGCGGCGCCGTGCAGCAGCTGTCGCGGCAGATTCCCGTGCCGTTCCGCGCGCGGCGCCGGAAGTGGGACGGGGCCTCCGCGCCGCCGACGCCTGCGGCGGCGGTGGACGAGGGGGAGGCGGGGCTCGCTAGGGAGAGGGCTGCCGAGGGCGGGATGGCTCTGGAGGGTGTCGGGGAAGGAGGCTCCCTTGAGGAGGTGGCTGCGGCGGTGGCGGCGGCCACTGGGAGTGCCGCTGCCGCCCGTGCGGTCGGGGCCGGGGCTGAGGGCGCGGATGGGTCGGATGAAGAGGAAGACGGGTTCGAGTTCGAGATTGGGACCCTGGGGAAATTTATGAAGCCTCAGGTACCAATGTTGGACTCGCATCTTGATTATTCATACTGTGCTTTCTGCTACGCACGCACCCTCTGTAACTTAACATTTTACACTGTCATAGACTCCAAAAACGTCTTATAAAATGTTACAGATGCAGTACCTGATTCTAGTTGACATGTACAGAAGCCCCGTCAGTTAGATGTTGCTTGAAAATGAGATATGATGTACTCCCTCCGTTCCTAAATGTAAGTCTTTGTAGAGGTTCCATTATAAACCACATACGGATGTATATAGATGCATATTAAGTGTAGATTCATTCATTTTGCTCCGTATGTAGTCCACCTAGTGGAACCTCTACAAAGACTTATATTTAGAGACGGAGGGAGTATCTTATGTATAGGGCGGGTTAGGGAAGCAACTTTTTAGATGCATGGATGATTTAGGTGTAGAACCGTGGCTTATGTGCTCGTTGCTGTGATTGTTTGTGTTCATTGTTGGAAACAATCAAGTTGTGTCCAGTGACTCTGTTATGTTAGGAATGATGTTGGTCAAGTCTGATGGTGCCGCGTCTGTTTCCATTGCTTTGATTGTTTGTGTGTGTTGTTCGTATACATAGTCATGTCCGGTTAGGAGTCGCCTTGGTCGAAGCTGATTGTGATGTGTTCGGGTCCTACCTGGCTGTCCTAGTTGACATTTACAGAAGGCGAGTCCGTGTACTGAGTGTGTGTCATGCAGCTTAATTGTCCGACATACACATGCAGGTTGTAATGTTGTGTACTATTTTTGAGAGAAAAGATAATAAGAAAGGAAGTACGTTAGGTGTCTTCAGTGAAATATGCCTATCTTAGTGTATGCGTGGTTTGTTTGGGCGATTGATTCTGCCATGGCAAGTCTTGATTGGGGGGAGATTGTTGGAAATAATCAAGGCTTAGTCTTGTCCGGTTAGAAATTGCCTTTGTCAAGAGTGATTTTGCCGTGTCTGAGTTCTACCTAACTACTCCCTCTGTAAACAAATATAAGAGCGTTTAGATCACTACTTTAGTGATCTAAACGCTCTTATATTTCTTTACGGAGGGAGTATGTGTTATTTGCCATGTAAGACTTGAACAAGCTGAGTCTGTGTATGAGTGTGAGTCGTATAGCTTGATTGTCTATATATACAGATGCAGGTTATAATGTTGTGTAAGATCTGTGGAAAGAAAAAAGATGGGATGTAAGGTGCCTTGGCGAAATATCTCAATTGTGTGTATGCATGGCTTGTTTTGGTGGTTGATTGTTGAGGCTAAAAGCTAACACTCTTAAATTTAATGACATGAGTTCTGCGTGCTTATAAACATATTGTGGATGTATGGTTGTAATTTAGTAGTACATGTAGTTCAGATATTATGTTCTTATACCAAAGGTTATGCGCTTGTTTTTCTCTGCAGATATATGGTGGATTTCTGTACAGATTTTAAAGTGTCTAATTATACTGGGTGTGCGACGGTGAAACACATTCAGTATGCTCAAGTACAAATCATAACACTTGTAATGATGATGATGCAGGGGACTGTAAATGTCTCGGCTACGTACAATACATGGCACCACACTGTTGATAGTTCAGTAGTTGCCCGTGGAGATTTTTGGAGGTTAGAATCATCACGAGGTGGTTCAACTAATGGAAATAACAGTGCACCTGGTTTCCTTATCCAGTTGGGTCCATTACTTTTTGTCCGGGACTCTACAACACTTCTTTTGCCTATTAATCTATCAAAGCAACACCTTATTTGGTATGCTTATGATCACAAGGTACCTTTCTTATCATTGATATGTGATTTTGCGCATGTTCATTACTTATTGTTTCTTATCCTTCAGATAATCGATGAGAACAGTGTATTTTTTGTCTTCTTTTATGGATGATAATCTCTGAAGCTGTATATATATATTGCAGTGTGTATTAATTAAATGTAAACTATACTAAGAAAGTGCAAATATTATGCAGAGAATCTACTTTAAACTCAACACACTTTTTTCTGCTAGCTGATTTTTAATGTAATCATCAAGTGATGTTATGTAGTTGGGGAATGCTCAGCTTCTTTATCAATTCTAGATGATTTTGTTCTGTTAGCTAGTCTGATTTAGGACTGTTCTGTGGAAGCTTGCAATTGTAATCATGTACTGCACTCTCCTAGCTTTCTGAAGCTGTTGTATCATCCTTCTAATTAAGCTTAAGATGTGAAAACGTTGGTTCTAAAATGCATGACCATATTTCTGTATCCAGATCAATAAAAGTGATTTAGATGCTGTGTTCAACCATAGCAAGGTCATTGTTAATTTGGTATGCATTAAAATATTCTCCATATTTGTAAGCATTGATTTTGCATACTTATTTTTGCTAAATTTTCTAACGTATTTAGTACTTGCCATAGCTATCACCATCTTCTGGATTGTGCCCATTCAAGCTCTTTGTGTGCATGTATTGACCGATATTTTACTACATGCACATACTGAAAACTTTTCATTTCTTGTAGAATGGAGTGCATTCCTTATGTCCAGTGGTCTGGTCAAAACAGAAAAAATGGTTGCTGATGTCCATGATGTGCCTCAACCCTGTAGCTTGTGTAAGTAGACATGTTGGTTGCTCTTGCCTTGCCCTTTTGCCCTTTGCGTTCAGTTAACATTTATGTGTTTTTCCTAGTATCTATCCATTGTCAGCTGTATACCAATTTTATTGACCAAAGTTTGCGGATCATTAGTCTGTGTACTAAGTTGCCAGATAGTTTAGTTAGCTGTACAAATGTTTAGCATGCTTGCCCCCTGTATTTTGCCATCATGTGATGCATGTGTCTATGAAGGTTATTACTGTTCCAATAGGTCTTGTCATTAACATTTTTTCGACTATCAACCTTGCCATTAACCTTGTATGAGTTTTGTAAGGAAATAAAAAAGAATGGAACTTGTCCATGCTTAGTGCAATCATCTAACCTTCTAATTCACTGGAAACATGTAAACCTAAAAGGAATGCGTCAATTTTTGGCACGACTGTTTGTGGATGTACATTGATAGGCAACTGTATAGCTGACAAATTTACCGAAGGCCATCATCCTACTGATGATATATAATCCTTGTTACCATCTTATCATCTTCCCTTGGCTGTTCTTTGTTGCAGGCTTTCATGGATGTGGAATTCTCAAATGGGCAATTGAGATATGTTGCTGGTGAGGGGATAACAGCGAGTGGTTTTTTCCCATTATTTGGTGGATTGCTTCAAGCCCATGGGAAATTTCCTGGAGAAACCAAACTGGGCTTCTCCTTCAAGGTTAGTCAATGCTAGTGTAACTGCACAAATTTTGCTTATGTTTGTAAATTCTTAAAGAAACAGTTTCAGCTGGTCAGATTGTCAAGAACTATGCTATTATGAAACAGCAATAACATGCATTCCACATGCTATTTTATGATTTGTTTTAAATTTTACATTACTCTATCTTCTTGCGGTGTGTTCCTAATTCTTTTACTTGTCCTTTTATTCGCTATTCTTCTTCCATTGAAGAGCACACAAGGCACATGGTTTACCCCTACTTATCAATGGCCTGACAATTCTCTGTCATTTGGAGTTGCCCACGCGATAGCATGGAAAAAGTCTGGCCTTATGATGAGACCCGGCACCCAAGTCAGGTAGTTAACTATACACACTTGCTCATAGATGTAATTGGTTTCTCAGTACGGTTAAAAGGTGGATTGGTCTCAACTCGGTAAAGAGCTGGATTGCTGTTAGTCACAGTTCAGAATATTCGTTGTGTAGTACTCCCTCTGTCTCAAAATATAAGACGTTTTTTGACACTACATTGTTTCAAAAAACGTCTTATATATTGAGACAGAGGGAGTATTTGTTGGGTCGGTGTCCTTACTGATATGATATCAAAAGCACTGGTAAATAGATTATCTGGGTTGGTCATTTATAAATGGCAACAACCATTGTGTGAGATGTTTACCCATAGTTAATGCCAGATGAGCAAACGTCATTGATGAAACAGTCCAAATATGCCAATTCGGATCATGCTCCATGGTTCACTAAGTATACCATGCTTGCATTTTTGTGTTCATTAGTCCATATTGCTTGAGTCGTTTCCTGTTTCTGTCAACAGAAGAAAACAACGGTAGCTGGTCAGTACTTAAGCTTCTTCCCTACTAGCACTTTTGTTGATATCCTGTATTTCAAGTTCTTTCTTGTTTGCACAATCTTCTCCTGACTTATGAATAATCTCATCCATGGAACCACCTGCACCAGTGTTTGCCCCACTCTAGGAGGAAGTGATCCAGGCATACGGGCGGAGATTGTCCATTCGTTGAAGGAAGAGATCGGTGTGTCGTGCGGCTTCTCATGCTCGAGACATCCTTCGGCTTTCACATCTCTTTCTGTAAGCCCTCAATTAGTTCTCATTATGTGAGCGTTTCTTTCTTATCGAAGCACGTTTACTGCAAAGCCCGAACTGACACCCTTGTAATTATGCCGTGCTATGGCAGATTGGGCGGTCCAAGTTGAACGGTGAAGTCGGCAGCTCGGGGGTAGTAGTCACCATGGAGAAACCCCTCGACAACATGGGATCTCCATCTTTATCTGTTCAACTCAACGGAGGTCTCGAGTTCTGAGACCGCCTGTTGCCCGCCTGTACATATAGATAGTAAGTACGATAGTATACGATGTATGTAGATACTGTAGGATGTTCATGTGGTATAAGGTGTACACTTCTAGGTACCCATTTTATTCGGGAGGTGGCTTCTCAATTCTCGATCCTGTGAAGCATATATATATATATATATATATATATATATATATATATATATATATATATAGGTGGAAGTGTTCTGAATCTCTGTCTGGCATTGTACTTACGCAAGCATTTCAGTTTGAAACAAAATTTCTTTTGAAACCCAGTATGAAAGCAATCTTAAAAGAAATTATTAGATCAGTTTGTTGTTGAGCCAGAGTCACACTTCACATGCCCTGGAGCTGATGGGGCAGAGAATCACGCTCTCGCTCGCTCGATATATACAGTGAAACCCGCGAATGATTCCAGTTAAGTCCACGTGCACAGAATTCTGCGTGACCAACTGCCTATATGCATCGGTTTTTGCCCCGTTTTTTGTTAATTAACTAGACAATTCTTGTCTTCTTAATTTAATCCATGGGACAAATCTTTTACCTCTGTTTTGAAAAAAACAAAAAAAAAACAGAAATCATCAGATCAGTTTGTTGTTGAGACCACAGCCATGCATGAGAAGGCCCTGGTGATGAAACGACTAGTAGCAGTGTGCAATGCAGCTGACACTGACGTGACAGGAGAGAGAACACGACACCGGAGTTCTTTTCCAAGCGCGTTGATTAAGGCTGGTCACAATGGGCAAGAACATAAGCTAGTAACTTCACACTTCCCTAGACTATGTTACTACCTCCATAGTGGGTAGGAACATCTATGTAGTGTCATGCAACGATGTATTTATTAGGTTATAGACTCATTGTTTCTTGGAGTGTGTGATGTTCCGGTAACTTAGCTAGTTACCACAAGCACCTCTCTCTTCATTAAATACGTGCCACATAAGCAAAGTTGTATTGGAGTGTGTGATGTTACTCCTAAGTTCCTCCCCACTGTGACCAGCCTAAGGTTCCAGCTGTTGTACATTATTTTCAGCCGGCTGTACGTACTCAGAGTCTCAGATACACAATGACAAACCGTCCCCATCATTTTCGTACGCCGCATATGAAAGCGAGAAGCTCATCAAGTCGAGGAACGGACAAAAACGCGGCGCAGGGTCCCATTCCCCGCCGCAAAATGGGAGCTTCTCCATCGCCGGACTCCGGGGTGGAAGAACCATGGCTAACTTGGCTAGTGCCCGGCGCCGGGGCTCGGCACGGACCCCATGGACCTCGCGGCCCTCGAGAACCCCCTCGCCGCCGCCGCCTCGCCGCCTTGGAGGTGGATCACGGCGGCCCTGCCGCCCTGTCGTTCCTCCTCCGCCGCCGGCAGGTTGCGCCCATCGCACGGCGCGCATCGGAGCAGCACCACCAGCAGCAGCACGGCGAGGAACAACGCCCGCGCGAGCTGCAGCCGCGGCGGCGGCCTCCTTTTGCTGCTGCTGCTGCGTGTCGGCGAAGGCGAAGCCATGCCGGAGCCGCGGGACGACGCGACGCTGCTCGATCGACGACCCGCTCCTGTGGGTGCTCTGGAAACGGGACGAGCTCAGGGAAGAAGAAATGGAGTGCTTGGGAGTTGGCTGGCTACCTGCTCTGGCAAAATGCTCGAGCTGGCGGTGGAGGAGAGGAAGGCGTCTCCCGCTCTATATACACAGCATCGCCGCGTACGTGGACGATTGTGATTTGCCCATGGAGAATTCTTTTTCTTTTCTTTTGAGCAGACGTGCAGAATTCTTCCTGACCGACTGCTGGCCAAGTTAAGCATAGCTCCGTGTTAAAAAAAATATCTCACGAAAAGAAAGTGAGCGGCCGCTTCTCATTTTGAAAAATACTCCCTCCATGTAAGTTGTTTAGCTTGAAACAGTGGCGGATCTAGCCTACTAGGCCAGCAGTGTACTGTACATGTACACTTATTTTTTTTCTTTTCTTTTTTAGCTTTTCTACTATGCTATAAAGGCTGTTTTCAAATCTCAGGGTGGGCCATGGCCCACCCTGGCCACCCTCTACCTCCGTCACTGGCTTGAAAAATGTCTTATATTATATACTCCATCCGTCCGAAAATGCTTGTCATCAAAATGGATAAAAAAATGTAGACGAAGGAAGTAGGATGGAGGGAGTAATTTATTGTCAGATCAGCTCACGGATTGGTTGGAGTAATGCGTAATCGAAATGTGCACCGGCGACGACAACATGGGTGAGTGCTTAGGGCATGTACAATGGAGACAGTGGTATGGTGATGCCCCAAGATCCACGTAGGAGCAAGTAGATTAAACATCACCTTCATTCACCATATGGTCCCTCCTATATTCTCTCTCTCGTCATCTTCTTTTCCCTCTAAATCCATGGCTGCACATGTTTGATGTAGTCCTCTACTACCCTTTGCATATGATTTTGCCTCTTTCCTCTTCTTTTCTTCTTCTTTTTGGTTGAAGCACCAGCCTTCTCTGCAAGAGACCGTTTGGCTCTGCATGCAGCATTCTTTTTTCTCTGTCCCCTTTTTATCCAACGTGGACTGCAGGGCAGCACTCCAGCATGGAGCATTGGCCATGCACTTATAAATTCAAGGCTCAACCAGCTGACCTCAGTGACCTGTTTGCATTGCTTTTTCGGTCGGCTCCAAGCCTCCAACTGATTAGGGCATGAACACTGGAAGCATTAGTATACGGTGGTCTCATGCCCTTCATGTAGGCTTGTATGTACGAAGCCATCACTTTATATAATACCACCCAACGGAAGCAGCAACAACATGTGGGTCCCATGTTGCTCCCTCTCTCTTACTTTACCCATCCTTTTCTTCCTCGTTCACACGCATCAGCCAGGACACAAACGATGGGCTGCTGCTAAGCCAGACCTTTTCCTTTTTCTCTAGCTTTTTCCCTTAAGCACCCGCCTCTTCTGCAGGCAGCACTAGTACACTGCGAGGCAACCCTTCCTGACACCCGAACCTAGCTGGCCTGCGGAGCACGCAGTTGAGGCGACGCGTTGGCCATGCCCTTAGTATGTGCGCCAAGTGTTCCGAGACAGCTACATTTGGCGGCAGGTTAGAAAAAAAGGCCAAGCCAAAGTCAGGAGCACTATCAGGCTGCCAAGTGCCAACTCTGTTTTTTATAGTCCAAGTGTCAACTCTGTTATACGAACAGAATATGTAATCCACTAATGTGCCATTCTAGTCCTGATCTTGGATGCTCCTGCCACAAACGGTAAAATCCAAAAAAATAGCATACATTCAAAATTATTATTTTTTGCAACAAACATTGCTTATGTTTTTAAGTGCAATTTTTATGTGATGGAATGGTATTGTGGGTATGGATAAAAATAAAAATAAAAATCAGTGCATTGAGAAAAAAGCCTTTTGGAGCATCAATTTCATTTTTCCCATTGCATTACAAATATTTGCAGTCACATTTTTTCTTCTTAATTTGCCAAAAAATCATGTCCAACAATTCTTATTACCTCGAGGAATTAAGACCTAAGAAACCCGAGTCACACTGGAAATTCACATATTAGTAGATGCAAACAACCATTATACTATACCAATATAGAGCGCACGGATTGAGCTGATCCAACAAACGAGGAAACAAGTTACAATTTACACCGGATAATTACTTGTGCGATAGTTTTTCCACTTGCTAGCTGAAAAATAGCGCACCCACTTAACATTTTAGTAGATATTTATTTCTCTACATTTTTTGTGACGTTTCTGTTCCGTTGGGGAAAAAATTCTTGTGCGACGTCCTGTGTTGTAAGACCCGCTCCTGATAGTGACACCTGGAGAAACGAATCTCAAAGCACATATCCCTTTCTTCCTCCTTTGGCCTCTTTCCATCTCAGTTTCTCCTCCCGTCGCTCTCCTCCTCGACTAATTCACAGGCTCGCCGCTGCCCTTGGGGCTTGAGTTCAAGACCGTCCACCTCCCTATATCATTTTCTCGTTTCACACCCCGATGCGAGTATCTTGCGTCGCCTCAGCTGGTCTGGAGGCGACGGCGGAGGTCTTGGGCTGATGGTGGCCAGCTGGCCATGGAAACGCCGTGAGTCTGCGACTGGTTCTCGAAGGGTGCGGCATGAGAGGAGACGCCGAGACGAAAAGTGGCGGCGATGGAGAAGTTGTGTTGGGGATGTTGCCGGAGGTTGGATGTTGCTAGGGATGTGCTCTGGAGGAGAAAGAGAGAGACCAGAGGAGGAAGAAAGAGAGAATGCTTTGAGATCCGTTTTCCATGTGTCATTATCAGGAGCGGGGACTTACGACGCATGACGTGCGACCCTGGTCGCATACGATTTTTTTTCCGTTCCGTTGTGCTCCATTTGTTCAATGCACACCATGCATTGTTGTGCACGGTGCTCCCCTAAACCTTTCTCTTGGTTGCAGATATCAGTAAGGATATTACGTCATTTCTTTGAAACAAACACATATTATGTGATATATATACATGCTCCTCCTTTTAGTCGCATGCATATGCGACTGTGTATTTGAAGAAACTGTGCACCCCACGTGACGACTAGGAGTAGCACTTTTCAAAATGTGCTGCCAAACTTTTATGGTGGAGGAAAGTGGTGGTCACTCTTTGTGTGGTGAACCTCAGGTGAGATTTGATAGGTCGCGCAACGACGAAAGTTGTATCGGTTCATGCATGTGCGCGCCATTGTCTTCAGGGCTAGTACTATAAGACAAGTCTTTTCTCCCCGAAAACAAGAAGGCAATTCATTTCTACTTCCTTTTTCTTATAATTAATTAATAAATACTCCTTCGAGATCGTGTCAATTTGCAACGTGATGGTGATGCTAGCTTATGTAGCGATAGAGAACAAAATAAATTAGAGTTTTGCTTTGTTACACCCCTTTAAAAGTTTATGCTCACCACAATCAAGCCGGATTGATTGAGCGCGTGCACCGGTCGAGAACATCATGTAGAAATTCGCAAAAAGAAAACATCATTGAGAAGACGACAAAGCAGTAAAATATGCAACGGAATGGCACGGGACACTTGGCTCACGCAGCCGACGTGAGTCACAGGGGAACGGCGACATCGTCGACACTGAAATTTCCATCAATCGACCAAACCTCGTTAAAATTCAGGATGCATCACGCATGCAACTACTTACACCATACTCACCGCGGTTCTCACACACAAACACGCCCGGCCCTTCCAAATCAAGAAGGACCCTTCATTCATTCACGCTCTATACTCAAGCCGAGGAACAAAGCGACGACGACGCACAAGCAGAGCTCCGATCCATGCAAAGACGCAAAACTTCTCCGGCGGGAAAAACCATGGGACTGGCGACCCTGCCTAATGTCCGACGCCCGGGCTGGGCACGGACCGCATCGACCGCGCGGCCCTCGAGAACCCCCTCGGCGCCGCCGCCTCCGCCGCCTCGACGTCGGGGCTCGGCGACACCCTGAGCACCAGGCCGCCTTCCAAGTGCATCACCTTGCCGCCCCGGCCCTGGTCCGCCACCGGCAGCTCGCGGCCTTGGCACGGCGAGCAGCAGAGCAGGACCAGCAGCAGCAGCACGGCGAGGAACGCCCACGCGCCCCTCTTGTCACCGCTGGTACGAGTAGGAGAAGGAGAACCCATGAATGATGAAACGGTAGGACGACGCTGCTCTGCTCGGGGAGAAAAATGGAGCTCGTGTACGTTGGAGAAAAATGGGGCTGGTGCTTGGCTTGCTAGCAGCTACGCTGACTGCCTTGGCAAAAGATGACTTGCTATGCGAGCTGATGGGACACAGAGGCGCGCTCTCGCCCTATATATATAGCGCCGCGGATGATTCCAATTTCCAAGCTCCCGTGTGGAGAATTCTTCGTGACCAATTGCCGGCGGCCGGCCGGAGAAAGCACCTTTCTTTTCTCTGGAACGGCGCAAGTAGTAGTCCAGTTTTATTCCATGTTTTGTTAAAGCGACGGTCAATGAGTAAGTTCCTTCCTTGCAAATATAGTACAGTACAAGTTTGCTCCATGTCATGTGGAGAAATTGTCCTGCCTGCTGCTGAAATCCCACTCTATTAGCGCTCCACGTACGTTCGTCGAGGTTAACGAGAGTCGAAATGGTTATATGCCGGCGATGGCATGCATGTGTGAGTTAACTAGTTCTGACCTTGTGATCAAGAACTTGTCAACCAGCTGACTAATGTATTTTCTATGTCCAAATTGTTTGCATGGTTTTTTAAACCGAGAGTTTGGAGCGACTACATTTGGCAGCATAAGAGCAACTCTAGCAGATCCTGCAAAAACGCGGCCTATAAAAATAGTATATGGTTTCCTCTAAAACGGATTTACGGTATCATTTGTAATTTTGTATGTCGGCAGAAGAGATCATGTATAAACCAATTGAATTTACAACAAGCTCCCTGCAAAATAGCACAAAGCACCCTCACACATATAAAAGAAAAGCAATTGGATCCTACCTGCACTGACCACACGAACCAAGCCATGCACTGCATAGCACGTTCATGGGGGGCGGCCGGCGCCCGGGAGCACGACGGAGAGTGGCTCACTGGAAAGTGCGAACCAAACCCCGCACTGCAGGGCGTGTTCGTGGATGGCGGCCGTCGCCCAGGAGAGCGACGGAGAGCGGCTTACTAGAGAGTGTGCACCAAATCCTGCACTGCAAAGCGCGTTCGTGGCGGCGGCCGGCGCCTGGGAGCACGACAGAGAGCGGCTCATTGGAGAGTGCGAACTAAACCCTGCACTGCAGATGGCGCCCGTTCTGGGCAGCTTCTTCCAGAAAGCGCGGCTCTTAGAGTAGCCGGCGCCGACAACGTCGCCTTCCCCGTCGTGCTCGTCCCGTGCCGCAGACCCCCGGGACCGAGAGAGTGGGGCTTTGACGAGTTCCTTGTGGCCGTGCGGTCGGAGCGGGCGTCCCGTGTGCAGTTGCTGCTGCGGACAGCAGCGCAGGGACTGGAAAGCGGCGGCACGTTGGTTGAAATCGAGGTGGCTCACCGTAAAGTAGCGGGAATTTGGCCGGATTTCGGCGAGTTCGATGCTGGTTCGGCGTCGATTGGGCTGAAACTTCCCTCCCACCAACTACCTCATGAGATGAGGGGAACCGGAAAAAAGGCTCTGAAACCTGAATATATGAGGGATTTGAGGTTTCATTTGGGGGGGCTGTAAAAAAAACGGTCCTTCCATATATACAGTTTCTGTTTGGGTCTCCTCTTGCCCCGAAACCATGAAACGACGGTTATTTTATGGGTCGGAGAATTCTGCGCGATCTCCTAGAGTTGCTCTAAAAGCGTCTTCTTTGCTTGACTAATCAAATTATCGATTTAAATATATGGTACAACTAAGTCATAGGCTTTAACCGCATGAATCATCGATTTAAGTATATGAACTCCCAGGTAGAGTAGCGTTCTTGACCTATCTATGAAAATTAATGGAAATACCCAGGCTATTTCGCATCGGAACGTGGGCATGTTAGCCAATGGTTAGCGAGCAAAAACCAAGGAATCGACTGGGACGTGGACACCTTTGTGGATGGACGGCGAAGAGCCAAAGGGGAGCCAGAATAGGCCAAGGCTCTGCGCCAGGCAGAGGAGGGTGGCTGCACGCTCATCGCCGATCAAGCTGCCGTGATATCTGGCGGGCCTTAATTTCGTTCACGGCAAGGATGAGGATGACTGCTCGGACGGCAACGGCGACAATGACGGAGGTGCCAGCAGCCTCGGAGGCCATGCCTACAGGTCACCCCTGGGTACCTCACATAGTTTTTATTTATTTATTGAACCTAGGCGAAAGATTTGGCATTTTTATTGATTAAGAGAGAATGTTAACAATGTATGGCCAAAGGCCAAATACAGTACATCACTCTGGCGATATAATGTTACACAAATGTTTTGCTCCCGCAAGGCTCCAAAACGAGCATTCCTCTTTAATCTTGGCGACCAACACTCCCACTGGAACGGCCATGTTGCAGAAAACTCTAACATTTCGCTCCTTCCATATTTCCCAGGAGATAAGCATCATCAGGGAGACAAGCGGCCTTCTCGACGGAGTTCGCTTAGTGGTATTCTGACTCCACCAATCTTAACCGAATCCATATCAATCCAATCGTTGGGCTGGACATCGGGGAGTGCAAGCCAAGTTTTGATCATGCCCCAAACCCAAATGGTGTATCGACATTGAAAAAGAAGGTGGGCCGCTGATTCCTGGACAAAGGTTGCATCGGCCATCCGCGACGGTGGAGTCTGTCAGCCGTCCTGGGAGATCCAGTAGCCATCCTGGACAAACTGGGTGATGTGCTCAGAGGAGATGATCGAGCAACCTTCACCTGGGAGATCCAGTATCCATTAAGCAAAGCCTTGTGGACTGAACCATTCTTTTTGTTGGAGACGCCGTAAATTTTGGGAGCAATGTCTTTGGGTCGTATGCCATCTAGCCAAGCTGACTCCCAGAAAGTTGCGCGGTACCTCGCATAGTTCAGACTAGTTGACTAGTTGTTTTTAATTTTGTTTGGTTTAAGTTTTTTTTAAAATTGTACTTTTGATTTTATATGAAATTTAATAAATATCATCCGGTTTGCATGCACTTTTGTTAAATATTCGTTTGAGCTTGACCGGACATGTGATGACCCCTATTTAATGGAGACCGTCCCTATTTCTGTCCGCAGACACGTCCGGATGTGCTCTTGGACATTTTATGGCGACCATTTTGATGAACTGGGATGGAGTTGCCCTACATATTAGCAATTGTTATGTGATACTCCCTCTGTATCACAATATGAGAGACGGTGTATTTTTTATCTGGATTTATATCAAAAAAATTCTTATATTTCAATACGAAGAGAGTACGTACATATCTTTCCTTTTAGTTGCACATGTTATGTGCCCCCACGTGCGACTACTAGTACTTTTCAAAAAGTCCTACCAAAAGTAAGCAAAGTGGGCTCTCTCTTGTGTCCAGGCAACAACGAAAGTGCAACGGTCCATATGTGTGCACCCGTTGTCTTCGGGCCTAGGAGGTCGTCTCTTCTCTTTCATTTTTCCTTCACTATTAAGTATAGTACAAGTCATTTTGCAAAGATTGCGCCAAGGTTGGACACATGTGCCGAAGACATCATTGAGAAGACAACAAAGCAGTAGAGCACGCAACGGAATGCCACGGAACACTTGGCCCATGCAGCTGACACATGAATGACAGGGGAACGGCGACATTGACAATGAATTTCCCTTCATCCAACCAACCTCGTTAAAATCAAGGACGCATCACACTCACACACAAACACACCCAGCCCCTCCACATCCGAAGCGAAAAAGTTGAAGCCGAGGAGCAAACAAAGCGACTACGACGAGACGCAGAAGCAGAGCTCCCTTGCAAAGAAGCAAAACTTTTCTGCAACGAAATCGCGCAAGAACCAACCAAGCCAAGCCTAATGCCCGACGCCGGGGCTTAGCACGGACCGCATCGACCGCGCGGCCCTCGAGAACCCCCTCGGCGCCGGCGCCCCCGCCGCCGATGCCGCCTCGCCGTCGTGGCTCCGCGACACCCTGAGCACCAGGCCGCCTTGGAAGTGCATCACCTTGCTGCCCTGCTCCTGGTCCTGGTCCGCCACCGGCAGCTTGCGGCCTTGGCACGGCGAGCAGCGGAGCAGGACCAGCAGCAGCACGGCGAGGAATGCCCGCACGAGCACGCCTTTGTTGCTGCTGCCGCCGCCGCGGCGAGTGCGGGCAGGAGAACCCATACCGAGACCGTAGGACGTTGCTTTGCTTCTGTACTGGACACGATCACACGAGCTCAAGGAGGAAATGGAGCTCGATCGTGTTGAGAAATGTGGCTGGTTCTTGCCTACGCTGCTCACGCCCGATATATATATGGTGTCGCGGATGAATCCAGGCCCCCCGTGTGGAGAATTTTTTGTGACCAACTGCCGGCGGCCGGCCTTTGCTTATTATTCTCAAACGGCGCAAGTAGTAGTCTAGATTTATTCCATGTTTTGTTAAAGCGGTAGTCAATGAGTTCCTCGTAAATATAGAGTATGGCTTTGCTCCATGCATGTCATGTGGAGAAAATGCTGTCCGGCCGCCGAAATGGCATTTTGTTACTATGTGCCGGCGATGACATGCATGGATTAGTTACTTAACTGGTTCTGGCCTTATGATCAAGAACTTGTCAACCAGCTGACTTGTTGTATTTTCGGTGTCCAAATTAACCCGGGGATTAGTGTGCAGGGGTAACTGATTACTCGTGTTTACACCGAGAGTCTCCGGAGAGACTACATTTGGCAGCATAAAGCGTCTCCTCTGTTAAGTAACTGAGTGCACGAATCATCGATTTAAGCATATGCTACACCTGAGTTATAGGCTTTAGTAGCGCTGGTTATTATGAGTAGCTTTCTTGACCTAGCTATGAAAATAAATAGAAATACCTGGGCTATTTCGCATCGGAATGTGGGCATGTTAACCAATGGTTAGCAAGCAAAAACCCAAGGAATCCACCAAGACGCAGACACCTTCCTGGATGGACGGCAAAGAGCCAAAGGGAAGCCAGAATCTAACTCGAGGAGGCCAAGGCTCGTGCCGGGCGGAAGAGGCCAACGGCCGCAAGCGCACAGCAGCAGCCGACTAGGGCTGCCGCGAAGACCACGATGGAGGTGCCAGCGGCCTTGGAGGCCATGCCTACCAGGTCATCGTCCGGTACCTCCGGTAGTTTAGACTTTTTTTTTAACTTCGTTAAGTGATTTAAAAAAATTGTTACTTTTGGTTGTTTAAGAAATTTAACAAATATTATCCGGTTTGCATAAAATTCATCCACTTTTGTTAAATATTCGATTGAATTTGACCAAAATTTGGTTACTATTTCTGTTTGCGGACATGTCCGGATGTGCTCATGGACATGTTATGGTGTCCGTTTTCATGAACTGCGATGGAGTTGCCCTAACATATTATTTGACTATTTGTAATCTCAAGGTTTTTAGTTGCGGAAACGAAAAACTTCCGGACGTCACCAAAGTATGTGAAATTTCAGAAATCCTTTCAGATTTTGAGTTTTAAAAATTCAATAAACTTTCATGAATGTTAACCTAATTTGAATTTTAGATTGAACCTGGCTCAAAATTCCGGGGTTACAAGTAATTTAGACCCCACCGAAATATGTGAAATATCGGAAATTTAATTGAAATTCTGTTGAAATTCTTTCTTTTTAGCTGGACATGTTTTTTCGATAAAGGGTGTTTTTTTATTGACCCATAATGCAGCATCGAGGGATACAATCATCAGGAGTATACACCTGGCCTCTGCATAGCTAGGATGCACATAGCCGACACACGCACACACACAAAATCACGCCAACAAATAGCAAGTCAAATAAGACCGAAGCTAATGCCTAGACGCATAAAGAAAAAGAAGAAAGAAAAAAAATATCCTGAAGCGATCAAAACAGCGATCGATGATGCACTTCAGTAACCATCTGTACCAACCAACTTTTGACAACACATAGGCTACGAGAAAGGTTCTTCAAACACGACGCCTCCATAAAGGAAACGACACTTAGCTGGACATGTTAGCGAGAAACTATGTGCCCCACGTGCGACTACTAGTACCTTTCGAAGTGTCCTACCAAACGTAAGCAAAGTGGGCACACTCTTGTGGCCAGGCAGCGACGAAAGTTTTCATTCCTTTTTTCTTAATTATATAATACTTGTTGATTCATTCATTTTGCTTCCGTATTGAAATCTCTAAAACTTCTTATATTTATGAACAGATGAAGTACCAGTCATCCTGCAAAGATTACGCCAAGATTGGGCACATGTGTCGTAAACATTCACTGAGAAGACGACAATGCAGTAGAGTATGCAACAGAGTGCCACGGAACACTTGGCTCATGCAGCTGACACTGACATTTCCTTGAATCAATCGACCTTGTTAAAACTCAGGATGCATCACGCAGCTGGTTACAGCACATGCACAGACACACGCGAGACCCTTCCCTCCCCGTTCGGAGGACCATTCATTCATACACGCCCTATATACTGTATCTGAAAGCGAAATGGTTCAAGACGATGAACAAAGCGACGAAGAAGACCACGACGACGACGACGACGACGATGCAGACGCAGAGGCAGAGAGCACCCCTGCAACTGCAAAGACCATGAAATCACCGACCCTGCCTAATGCCCGACGCCCGGGCTCGGCACAGACCGCATGGACCGCGCGGCCCTCGCGGCGCCGCCGCCGCCACCGCCGATGCCACCATGTCGCCGCCAGGGCTCGGCGACACTTTGAGCACCAGCCCACCTTCGAAGTGCATCACCTCGCCGCTCTGCTCCTCCAGTAGCAGCTTGCGGCCTCGGCACGGCGAGCAGCGGAGCAGGACCAGCAGCAGCACGGCGAAGAACGCCCACACGAGCCGCGTCGACGGCGCGCCGCCCCTCTTGTTGCTGCTGCTTGGGTGTGTGCGGGTAGGCGAACCCATGCCGGGGCCGTAGGATGACGATGCTCTGCTTCTGTACTGGACACGATCACACGAACGGAGGAAAGAAATGGAGCCCATTCACGTTGGAGAACTGGGTTGGTGCTTGGCTAGCTAGTAGCTACGCTGCCTGCCTTGGCAAATGGCAAAAGATGACTTGCTCCGGAGCTGATGATGGGGCAGAGAGGCGCGCTCTCACCCGATATATATAGTGAAACCCGCGAATGATTCCAGTTAAGCTCCCCGTGTGCGTGTGGAGAATTCTTCGTGACCAACTGCCGGCGGCCGGCCTGAGAGAAGAGAGCGCCTTTGTTTTTCTCTGGAACGGCGCAAGTAGCAGTCTAGTTTATATTCCATGTTTTGTTAAAGCGATAGTCAATTAGTTCCTCGTGAATATAGAGAATGGCTTGGCTCCATGTCATGTGGAGAAAAGGCTGTCCGGCCGCCGAAATGGCATTTTTGTTACTATCTGCCGGCGATGACATGCATGGATTAGTTACTTAACTGCAGTGGTTCTGACCTTATGATCAAGAACTTGTCAACCAGCTGACTATGCATTTTCTATGTCCAAATTAACCCGGGGTTTAGCATGTAGGATGTTAGCAGCCCAGGCTCAGCTCCTGGTCCATCGGCATATGTTTAGATGTTTTCAGTGCTCATCGGACATTTCACTACAAGCAGAGAGCCCACTACATCCCAAAAGATTGGTCTGAAAGGAGTGTGACACTCTCCCTTATAAGGAGCTCTTAGCCTCCTTCCGTATCCGAGGTGGGACTAAAGTCACTAGCACTGCCCAAGGTCAGG